>NW_026935129.1:0-64236 GCF_032062105.1 Saccostrea cuccullata | reverse complement strand
CTTTTGTGCCATATTCTCTGTAAGCTTCATTAAATAAGACAAACACGATGCATTTTAGACTTTAACAATATTTACCTAGAAGTATATCAAGTTTATTCAAATTTCAGCATTGCACGCATGCGCATTTGAATGCATGTGCGTAATGACCATATCATCTTGTCTACACTATTCGTATATATTAATATACTAAATATTACAGCATTTAATCCATGCATATTTAAAAATATGTTTAATCCAGTGTATTTGTAATTTTACTCATTTCACGTGCACGCACGTGCATGAATGTGCATCATGATCATACACTTTTGTAGGAGCCCATAATGTCTATCTATGTTCTGAATCCCATCCTTTTTGGTGGAAAAATAAGGGAATTATAGCCATTTAAAGTTTCAGCCAATCAAATTGCAGCGCACGTGCATGCACGTGATTTCATGAAAATAATTATATATCATATTGTAGGACATCCCAAAGCATGCCTATGATTTAAATTTCAAAGCATTTCTTCAAAAAACAATAAAGATATTGAAAATTTTGTTTCAGCCAATCAGAGCAAAGCGCACGTTCATGCGCGTGCATGCATGTGCATGATGACCATACCCTTTTGTAGGAGTCTATAATGTCTATCTATCTTCTGAATCCCATCCTGTTTGGTTGAAAAACAAGGGAGTTATCGCCATTTAAAGTTTAAGCCAATCAGATTGCAGCGCACGTGCATGCGCTTGCTTTCATGACAATTGTTATATATCATTTTGTAGGACATCCTAAAGCACGCCTATGTTTTAAGTTTCAAAGCATTTCGTCAAAAAGCAGAAAAGATATTGAGATTTTTGTTTCAGCCAATCAGAGCGAAGCGCACGTGCATGCGCGTGAGTTCGTGCTAATTTGACAGTGTCACATTATCTACACTATTAATATATCATTATATAATGAGTTTCAAGTCAATTCATGAAAAAATGTAAAAGTTATAGCTATATTAAGTATATCGGTCATTTCACTCATATCACGCGCACGCACGTGCATGCATATGCGCGCAAAATGACCTTCGTTCTGCACACCTACACTACGCACCCATTAACCCTAAAAAGGTTTTAGCTCAGTTGGGTGAACAGTTTCTGAGAACACTCGCGGACCAAAAAGTACCGGAGTAGAAATAAGAGGAAAGAATAATAACTAGAGCAAAGCTCGTTGCAAAGCAACGAGTAGGTCTTCCGTCCTGTTTTGACCGGAAGTGACGTCAACAAAAGAAAGCAATGAGCTAAGTTGTCTCCAGTGACTTAATAATTTCAATTTTGCGTTAAAACCTTAAAAATAAGCTATTTTTTGCTACTTCCGGTTTGACCGGAAGTGACGTCTACGGACGGAAAATTAAGTTAAATGCTTCCAGTGACATATGTTACCCAAAAACATGTCAAGAATGGCAAAAATATGCAATTTTTGACTACTTCCGGTTTGACCGGAAGTGACGTCGCCGGACGTATTTTGACGACACCATTAGATGGAGCTTGACATTTTGAACAACTCTGCTTCTTTAACTTATTACACATTCTCAATACTTTTTGAGATATTAAAAACAAATTTTCGGCCCCTCTCGGCCCTTTATTGTAGGGGCCAGCCCCATATCGTTGATATCTTTTGAAAGATCATCACATTCTCTACAACTTTTGTTCTACATGTCTGAACAAAATATTTGTAGGTAAAAAGATATGACTGCCGTCATGAGAAAAGGGCCCTTATCTTTTGACGTCACAATGCTCAGAAAACGACGTCAAAGTCGCGGTATTGTAAAAACGGAAGTTAAAAAAATTGTAAACTGCGTTTCGTGATCTAGAAATAAAATTAGATTTCAAAGTGCAACAAAAATTTGAAATTTGATGCGGACATTTTTAAGAGGTATATATTGTATGATATTATTACTATATAATACGTGAATTTATTTACAATTCTGTTTAAGTACATGTATTTAACTTGATGTTGATTGATACGCGACATTGGACATGCACCTTGCCAGGAACAGTGATTAAAACGATGTCTATTCATGACTAAATCAAAGATGCTGCATATTTGTTTTTGAGAAATTTCCAAATGCTTAAATTTGAATTCATGTGAAGAAGTCTTAATATCAAAAGGTTTATTCCATACACGTCCTTGTACTTTTTTTCCAGAGAGAGAGAGAGAGAGAGAGAGAGAGAGAGAGAAAGAGCGAGCGAGAGGTCTATGCACTTAAAGTATTACCGTTCTAATAAGCGCTTTTTTTCTGAAAAAAATATACCCTAATTTAAAATGTATTTACCCATTTTAATTCTAATACATAGTGAATCATACTCATGTACCCCAATATCCAGCCCATTGTGAACTGTCGATTTTAAAATGTGTGTAAAAAGGGGGGATAAATAGACAAGCCAAAACAAATATCCGAATAAAAAGACAACCGGTTAAAGTTCAAGTTAAAAAACATAACCCCTCTTTAACTGGATATATATTCCGGTAACATGGGAGATCCAATTAAACCTTCTACATCAACAATAAATAATTTTATACTAAATCAACAGTAAGAGATCTAGAATATGCTAAGGAAAAATACGTAACGGTGGATGGGGATGCCACGAAAATTTTGCTAAAAATAAATTTTGTTTCAAAAACTAATTTAAAATGATCCAATAAATACATGTTTCAATTTTTTAAAATTGTTCCGATGAAATGAATGAATGAAATCCCACTCGAAACTGAATTGCAATATGTTTAGGAATTATATACAGCTATTGTAGACTTTTTCCGAAAACATTATACCCAATTTTGAAGAAATATCAACATATTACATCGACAGTGATATTTATGAATGGGGATATTTATAAACCAGAAAAAAAAACCCACTATAGATTAAGCGAAAAGATAGCTGAAGAAGTGTAGCTTTCCGAAAAAACCGGCAGAACGGAGAGCTACAGTGCCACCCATGGTAAAAACTGTATATTTATTGCGCACAAAAAGTTGCGCTTAGTTCTGGATTAATTCTTCCAAATTCTTACCTCAATGGCGAAAAAGATAGATTTATAAAAAAAAAATACCTTAATCCTCTATAAGGTACTCTTGTAGTTGACATCTGCACGAAGTGTGTCGGATGGAATATCTTTCAAACCAAAATGGCAGTATAAATAAACGAAATATTCGATGATCTCAATATCAGGGCCAGGAGGCCTATTAACAACAATTATAAGGGATGTTTTATTGTGAAAACAGTGAAACAATATGCTAGGAACACACAGTTCGTAATATTTTGAGCTGGCATTTTAAAACATGGAGAAATAAATTAAAGAAACAGCGCTCTTTTTGTGTGCAATAAATATACAGTTTTTTTTTTCAATGAGTGGAACTGTAGTTCTCTGTCAAAATATTTTCTTCGGAGAGCTATTGTTTTGCAGCTAGCGAAAAGACGTACGAATTTCTGACTAATGTCAGATATGGCGACATCTTTTGAGAATTAATGATAGAGCAAAAAGTATGATAACAAGTGGTTATGGGTGTAATTTCCAAAGAAGATGGGCGCATTTGGCGGGTGATCTGCAGGAATCATTTGTACGAAACATTTATGGTTTAAATGTCCATGATTTGGTTGGCTGAACATACCTGGTCAGATTTTACAAACACTTCCATGGTTTTTTTTTCATTTAGTTTGAAAGACATTGTGAAATTGTAACATTTAGGTCCATTTTTTTCTAGGGGGTACTATAACATAGTAATATTTCACAAAAAATAAAACCTAAAATATTAAATGCATAGATGCATGATATACGTGTACATGTACATTATAAAATAGAAGATTAGAATTGATTTCGCTTTAGAATCAAACTGAACCAAAATTTATCTAATTCAAAATTTTAATACATCAGTACATAAAACGAAACTGTCAAAATAAATGGATGCTTGCCTGAATAAAAAAAAAATAATTAACGCCCCATGCCAGGCTCGAACCAAAAACTTTTCGCTTCGAATGCACTGAATAGGTAGCCTAACTTTCTGAGCTATCACCGCTAGACATGTGAAAATGTCTTTAAAAGGACAAAGACACACCACATTGACACATTTGGATTTTTTGGGGAAAAGTTCATTTTTCGTGGTCTCTGGGTCTTCTCTCCATTTTTTAAAAAAGTGTAATCGTTTCTTTGAATTGAAATACACACAAATAACGTTTCAAAATCATGGAGAGAAGACCCAGACATAGAAAATTTTTAGAAAAATGTGTTTCAAAATGTACAATTTTGTACCAAATGTCTGATATGGCCAATTTTCAAGATATTTTTTAGCAAATCAAAGCTCAATTTCGGGAAAATATTTTCCTTCCCTGTTGCACAGGAACCCGATAATTTAAAAAATGTTAAAATTTCATGTGACATGTCAATAAAATTTTCACTTTTCAATTACGCCCAGGTTCCTGCCGAATGCCAATCAAAAGCGCCCTCGTTCTTTTATGAAAATGTTTAAAATCATAAACCACTTCAAACCCTAGACAACAAAGAAGTCTAAATTTACGAATGATGAAAAAATAAATTTTAGCACTGATGATGTTTATTGCAGAAAAAAGGACGTTCGTGCAAAACTTTAAGGAGCGTGAGATGTATGTCACTGACTACTGAATTCATGACATGAAGTAAATAAGTCTTGTTTTACGTTGAAATCTGCAACTCTGATAAATGTACATGTATCTAAATATCCCACATATCTGGACATTTATTAAATTTCCGTTGAAATCGAAATACTCTAAGGAAAGAAATTAATAAACAAACTCAAATATTTCTGCATTGAAAGAAAAATACTGTCTATATTACAGTCGCACGCTAGTAGCATCGGGGAAGGGGGGTTCATTGAAAGTCCGGTTGCCCCCCCCCCCCCCCCCACTTTTTGTTGCAGCATAGTAAAATTAGTGCACAATAGGACAAAAGGCAGTGTATTACGCTTGATTTAAAAAATGATACTGCAAAAAGTCTGATCTAAATCAACACCCCCCAACGGCGAAATTGGATTCGAGTTTGGAAATCCCCACGTTTTTTTTTTTTTTTATGGTAAATTGAAGTTTAATTCTGGCTGCCCATCCCCCCTTTTCAAACGATGCTACGTCACTGAGTTGTAGGGAACAGGCTAAATCGAGTCATACATATATATTTTAATTTCGATATATCGAGAAAGTAGTACATGTATGTTTTGAACTAATAACTAAGAAGAAATGGATTAGAGTGGTGGATTATAACTTAACCGCATCGCCTCATACAAAATACATAAACGTGTGTTGGACGTAATATTTCATTATTGGTTAAAACAGTCGCATCGAAATGTGAAAAGCTTTTATTAGGTGTCAGATTACCAATGTCACTGAGGAAGATGAAAAGATGACCTTTCCTGGCCATAGAAAAATATACAAATGTTATGTTCAAGTGAAACAGGGTAAAGGTGCCTCAAAATTTAAAAAAAAAAAAAAGGGTGAATGTGCTGAAATATTTGTGACCGATTTTAATCGTGATTTACTTTAAAAAAAAAAGAAGTTCAAAGAAAGTTTCAATTTTAGGTAAAGTATATGAACCATTCATAAGACAATCCTTTGACATCATTTGCCTCTTTATTGTATTTTTACACCATAACTAAGACAGGCGAAGAAAATGAGTTGAATAAACAATTGATAATCCGCTTGCATGGAAGTAGCGAACATCAATTCATGCATTCATATTTTTTTTTATAAACTGAATAAACATTTTTAAGTTTACATATCTTGGCGTATCAGCATTTATTTCTCATTTTTCGGTGATACCAAAAATATATATTGTTTTGATCCTATCGTAACAGTTCTAGGAAAAAAAGTTACGTGTGTGTGTAATGGTGAGTGAATGATGAATTTTGATAACTGATAAGAAAATTATTTTCTTTTTAATATCGGGATCGAAGTGCTTTTTTGCGAGGGGATGTCCCGTTTTGCGCGCGGCGTCCTTCTAATATTCTCTCTCTCTCTCTCTCTCTCTCTCTCTCTCTCTTTTAATGTTTAAGAGTTACCAGTGCTTTATATATATTATAAATTGAGTGAGATTGATTTATATCAAAAGAATAATTCGTATGGATGTAAACAAGTATAATTTTTCCTACTAAATATATTATAAACCGTTCCTATAGATTCTGTCTAGACCCACATCCCCCCTTTTCGATATTAATAGATCTGCTCTAAAATAGTGTGAAAAAAAGTTATAACATACGAAATCCCTTAGGAATAGTCACATACTAGTCGCCTGGAAGAAAAAAATAAATATTTTCTCAAGTTTATAATTCTCAAAACGATTGAGTTTATTTAAATAGCGTTATTTTTAGAATTTTTGGAAATTGAATTTGACGCAGTCGACGTCATTACGTTTTCAGTGAGTAACGTCAAAGTTGTTTTGGTGCGCCTTACTAAAATGCTTATAAAATACTGAAAAAGTGAGATATTTTCAAAATTTATGTATATTTGCATTCAGAAAGAGTCCGGGTATCAAAATTTACCAAAAAGTAAATTTATGAAAATTTGACCTTAAGGGCCCTTTTCTCGTGACGGCAGTCATATCAAAGAAAAAGTGTTAGAAATTTTTAAATTCTAGACATGCCCTTTTTCGGACCATAGCGAGCGTCGGCGAGCAGCACTTCCGGTGAAAATGAAATACGTATGTCACATCTACATATATTGCTCTATCATTGCTGAAAAACTCAAGTTTCTATCCTAAGCCGTTTTTGAGAAAACTCGCGGACAAAATGACCCTCTAAAAATCACTAAATCGCGAAAATCTCAAAACCGGAAGTGACGTCATCAAATCAAAAAATTTTATGTCAGCTTTGTTTGATGTTCTATCAGTCCTGAAAGTTTCATGAAAATCGAGCGAGCCGTTTCCGAGAACTCGCGTGCACAAAATCGGTAAGAAAAAAAACAATAATAATAAAAATAGTGGAAAAGAAACCTAAGAATAACAAGAAGGTCTTCCGCTGAAGACGGAAGACCTTAAAAATAGTGGAAAAGAAACCTAAGAATAACAAGAAGGTCTTCCGCTGAAGACGGAAGACCTTAATAAGAAACAATAGAATCACTATAAGGTCTTCCGTGAAGACGGAAGACCTCAATAATAAGAAACAGTAGAATAACTATAAGGTCTTCCGTGAAGACGGAAGACCTTATAAAGAAACAGTAGAATCACTATAAGGTCTTCCGTTAAGACGGAAGACCTTAATAATAATAATAAGAAACAATAGAATCACTATAAGGTCTTCCGTGAAGACGTAAGACCTTAATAATAAGAAACGGAGTAAAAACAATATGTTCCCCAACTTCGTTGGGGGAACATAATTAATATCATTACATTGAATGAAGTCAAACTCCATATTCCACAGATAAAAGGTCTCCATGCATTTATTCCAAAGATTGTAAAAAAAGGGTTGTCATGGCATCTACCATATACATTCGAGGTCGTTTTTCCGCTAGTCGGAAAGATCCGAGAAGTTGCGATTGATTTTCCGTCTACACCATTAATTGTGGAATACCGATCCCAATTTTTTTTTCATAGTATTTGTATATAAGTTTATGCGGTAGATGATTCTCATACAGTTTCAACACTCCTACTATTGTTATTGTGATTTAAATTCAATACACGTGTTTTAGATTTACCTGTTCAAAAGTCATAGGGTAGAAACGGTTTTATAAATAAAATTGACAGTAAACAGGAAAATGCTATAGTCCGTTTAATTCTTTTGAAAACATGTCCTGTGAAAAATGTGTTCCTAGACCTTTCTGAAAGATTCATGATTTGCAACAGAAAAGGGTGGCTAAAGGGTGGGGGAGTTAAATAAAAAAAATATCTTATCATAGTTTACGGCAAAAATTATAACCCACTAGTGACCGATACGCTGGTAAAACAAGAGGCCCATGGGCCACATCGCTCACCTGAGTACTGTAGCTTAGAAAAAGTAGAAATTGGTTTATTATTGAAAAGTTAAAATCCAAAAGTAATCCCATGATCAATCATGGATTTGCTATTCTTCAAAGAATTTTCCCATATATTTCTATGTAAAACTTTGGTCGGCCATTTTGGCCCCGCCCTACCCCCGGGGGTCATGATTTGAACAAATTTGAATCTACACTACCTGAAGATGCTTCCATATAAATATGATGAATAATGGCTTTGTCATTCTTGAGAAGAAGATTTTTAAAGAATTTTCCCATTAATTTCTATGTAAAACTTTGGTCGGCCATTTTGGCCCCGCCCTACCCCCGGGGGTCATGATTTGAACAAACTTGAATCTTCACTACCTGAGGATGCTTCCATATAAATTTGATGAATTATGGCTCTGTCATTCTTGAGAAGAAGATTTTTAAAGAATTTTCCTATATATTTCTATGTAAAATTTTGGTCGGCCATTTTGGCCCCGCCCTACCCCCGGGGGTCATGATTTGAACAAACTTGAATCTTCACTACCTGAGGATGCTTCCATATAAATTTGATGAATTATGGCTCTGTCATTCTTGAGAAGAAGATTTTTAAAGAATTTTCCTATATATTTCTATGTAAAACTTTGGTCGGCCATTTTGGCCCCGCCCTACCCCCGGGGGTCATGATTTGAACAAACTTGAATCTTCAATAGAGGATGCTTCCATATAAATTTGATGAATTATGGCTCTGTCATTCTTGAGAAGAAGATTTTTAAAGAATTTTCCTATATATTTCTATGTAAAACTTTGGTCGGCCATTTTGGCCCCGCCCTACCCCTGGGGGTCATGATTTGAACAAACTTGAATCTACACTACCTGAGAATGTTACCCCATAAGTTTCGTCTTTCCTGGCACAGTGGTTCTTGAGAAGAAGATTTTTAAAACATGCCACCAAATTTTCATTAATTCCCAATTATCTCCCCTTGAATGAGGGCGTGGCCCTTCATTTGAACAAACTTGAATCCCCTTCACCCAAGGATGCTTTGTGGCAAGTTTGGTTGAAATTGGCCCGGTGGTTCTTGAGAAGAAGTCGAAAAGACAGACAGACAGACGGACAGACGGACGCCGGACAAAATGTGATCAGAAAAGCTCACTTGAGCCTTCGGCTCAGGTGAGCTAAAAACTATAGCCACGTAATACTATTAGAAGTATTGATTGCTTTAGTCAGGGCAGTTTCTTGAAAAGCAAATACTTCTGATATAGGAACGTCGAGAACTTTTTTAAAAAATTGACAGTAACATAAACATAATATTCCCGTCTGTCAGTCCTGCTTTTCGCCAACAGACTAGACGCGACTGGTTGTCCCCCCACTTTACAATAAAAGGTAGGTGAAAGGTGAAGAAAGTAGTTCTGACTGAAAAAAAAATTATCGAAGTATAAACTTTTTCTTGAATTCGTTCTCGTCCAATTAAACCACAGGGAATCAATAAATAAAATTATGAATAGAATTGTAAAATCACATTGTATAGTTAAGCGGATATCGTTCAACTTTTGATGTTTTCGAGGGGTTTTGTCTGTGATTGTAGTACGTTTATGTACGAATGTGAAGTTCTGCGGCTTTATATGAGACCTTTTGGTTTTCAATTTAATAAGACTGTAAAAATATTAATGCATTCAAAAATATGAGTAAATTTTAGTCAGATCATGCTTATTTGATTTTGATGATCATATTTACAAGCTACGATGAAAACTACTCTTACATGTAAGAGCACGGTACGTTCCTTGTATATGCGGCAGTAATTAAGGACATCACGTCGCTTTTGATTTATTACTTGACCTAGACAGATCATTGTTGGAATTTTATGGAGTCATTCATTTGTAAACAGTATATTAAGTATTAAGAAACTTCCAAGCAAATAATCCGATAATAAGCACTTTCATATACAATTCCAAAGAAGTTCTGACTTCCTTACATAACTAAACTTTATCAATACTTTAACATATTGCCATATTCCACGACAAAAGAGGGGATGGGGAAATTTTTTGACCTTTCAATAAATATTTTCAATAGTATATGGTTATGTCTGGACACAAATTAGGGGCAGCTCCCCACCTCCTTTCCCCCAACCGCCTCTGCCGCAACCCTGATACAGTATGTGTCTGCTTGAATTAAATTTGCTTAAATAATTTTATCTCGTATACTAAGTAGTGACTCTTTTATGTGTCAGAATCCCAGTTTCGATTAATGTTTGTATGTCTTGAAAGATATTTTTAAGTATTTGTAAAACGAAAGATATTTTACCGGTGTTAATTTTCTTTTAACCGATTACGTTTGAGAACATTTTACGTAAACAAACTATAATTATTGTGAGCAGTAGATTTAAAAAGAAGTTATTTTTCTTTCTTCATCACAATTATACAACTTTAAAAAGAAATGTTAAACAGATTTTGAAATCTAGATGGGACTATATTTTGGCGGAATGGTGGCGTATGAAAATGCCTTCAGCTTCTCATTTTACACAAACAAAGCCAAGAAATTTTCAAATGAAAGTTAAATGAAGTACAATTATGTTAGCTTTTGAAATAGAAGTAAGCATCCCAAGCTTGGCAACAGTAATTTTTTTTATTCCTACATGTCCAGGGAAAAGGTAATGACTTTAATCTGACCCTGCCTCTATTATAAAACGATGAATTGAATCTAACTGATATCACCACTAAAAAAAATTAAAGAGCCTCGCGAAACTCGTTGGATAAAGTCAATATCAAATCACATAATTATACAATTTAATTCCCCTTTATTAAGGGTTTATTTGTTCTAAGTTTGGGTAAAATTGGTCTTGTTGGTTCCTGAGAGGTAGTTGAAAAGGTGAAAAGTTTACAGACAGACGGAGAGAAGGACGGACGAAGGACAACGGGTGATCAGAAATGCTCACTTGAGAGTGATTGAAGCTGTAATTGGTCATCTTGAAACCTTAAGCTAAATACCTTTGAAATCCCAGCATGACACAAATAACTCCAGCCTCTTCTTTTCCCCAGCCATCATCACATATCGTCCCCCATTCTCCCGCATGATAGACTTCAACTCGACCACTCCATGGGTTGCAGCCATCAACTAGTCTTACTTTACTTTTACGAGTTCCTGTTAGATGAAAATCATATTGTCATTTTATCAAACATGTTTTTTTTTTTTGGTCACTCATATTTTTTTATTGCATGACAAACAGTACAAAAACACTCAATAGCAGCACAAAAATATTCGTACATGGTGAAGAAAAGAGTAATAAATTTGGGTTTTTGGAAAAATGAATAAAACATTTATTGTTTGCTGAAACAAAGTCTTTTTCTGACTAAAAAATGTTTTCAAAGAGTACAAATCTTACATTACTATTTTTGCTTTTTTTCTGAGAAAGAGAAGAAGGATGAAAATATCTCTACTGAGTTCTGTAAATTCTGAAACGAAACTGATTTTCGTCGTTTGGTTCCGTATGTAACGTTGGATATACTCTGTGTTTAATTTCGTAAACACGAAAATTCATTTTTTACGATCATTTCAGTAGGTCGAAATTGCCGAGGTTATAGGACTGCAGTAAGACAATACTGTTATGCTGAAAATAGTAAGTATTCCTCTAGAGACGGAGGTGGTAAATTTGAAAGTTTATTCTGCTGCATATTGGATTTAAACCTGAATAAGGCAGATGTATTTGTGGGGAATAGACAGCAACATGTTAAGAATAATCAAAATACAAAGACCTGAATAAGGCAGTCACTTGGTTTTAGGCATAGAGATGGCATACCATAAAGATTGGGGAATTTCCTGGAGACACAGTGCCTGCGGGATGGCAGGAAGAAACCATTAATTTTTGTATCTAACTTGTACTGTATGCACTAATTTTGCTCACCATCAACAGTTTAACAAACCTGAGTATTACGCCTCGGTGATTAAAGACATCACCACTCACCATCTCGGCCATGTTACGTGTTACGTTCTTTGCTGGCAAGCCTCTGGATTTTGTTGACTATGGATTCCTTTAAGAAATTGTCGAAAACCTTAGGGCAAATGGAGAAGCCCTTGGAGAAAATGAGAACACCAACCAGCACTATAAGCGAAGATAAGCTAAACACCGAGCCGACAATCAACTGGATGGTATGTCAGGTGATGTGTCAATCAATGAATAAAGCACACAGACTAAAGTTAATTTTCCAGATGAAGAGGCTATGCAACAAGTGCTGAAGTTGACGACATTGTGACGGGCCATCTACGAATTCAACACGCTGAAGCCACAGAGGCATTTAATGGGGAGAGACATTGTCAACGAAGGAAATTTAATTAATCCAGCCACGTATATGTATGAGGGAACCAGTTTCTAGCTTGACTTCAAATAACATTTTGCTATAGTCTTTTACTATAAATTGTAAATGGCTGAAGAGAAAAAGAGTCTTTAATTAACTGTATCACTGCGTGACCAATCATAATCCTAGCTAGGTGACTTACCAAGTGATAAAGGTCAACATTTTAAGACACTGGTTAGATCCTTGGAGGAATGGTTCTCCCCTCCCAGCCAAACAGCTCTATACCGTGTGCACTTAAACAGTTAAAAGAATGAAGACAGAGCAACCGAGTCATTACCAGATTTAGGTGGGCTATAAGGCGACCAGGAAATCTTGCCTACTCATCAGCATCAGGTAATATGCAAGAAACTCTGACCAAAGATGCAGACTTAGATGCCTTAATAGATGAGAACTTGCATCAAACAATCTCGTTTTGAAAACCTTGATGAAGCTATCCTGAGGCTTATCGTAATCGTGCAGAGAGCCAAACAAATTAGCCAAAGTATTACATGTAATCTACGAGTATCGGAATCAGAACAATCATCTTTAATTGAGATAAACCAAAACAGTCTAGAGATGTAGATGATGTAAATGAAGGCGAACATGAATATGCTAAAAATAAGATACAAAAACTGAAGCCAAATACAGGCAACCGAAAAGCAAACTATTAGATTGTTATGAATGAAAAATATGGATATAACAAACAGTCATCAAGCTCAGAAGTCCATTAAATAACAATCAGGATTCAGGAGCAGAACAAACACGTACCTCTAAAGCATCAGAAGTGAGATCAGGTGCAAGTGAGGTATAGGCAACCCCTGCCAACGGTCACATATGCCGAGTGCTCCTTATCATGATCGGGAAATAACGAAAAATTCCTCAATAACTCAGTGTTTAAATAATGGGATATCATTGACAATTGTATCGACCATAGAACTATATATATATATATATATATATATATATATATATATATATATATATATATATATATATATATATATATATATATATATATATATATATATATATATATATATATATATATATATGTAGGACTCCAAAGTGCGATGGGACTCCAAAGCCCGATGGTCACGCCAAAGTCCGATGGTCTGCGCCAAACCCCGATGGCTTGACACGCTAAAGTCCGATGGTGCGGAAAACATTCAACGTTTATGACGTCATAGTACCACTGCACCAAACATCAATGCCGCACTATGCCAAGGTCTTAAAAACAAGTTTGAATAAATTATTAAATGCGAAAACTAACCCTTTATCTCTCAGATAGGTGCGATACTAACCCTGAACGCTCAAAAAGTGTGCATCAACTATAACCTAGGTATCTTTAGTGGATGCGAGACCAGTCCTTATCACTCAGCTAGTGTGCGAGGACTAACCCTAAATCTGTCGGGTTTTACAATGCAAGGACTAACCCTAATCAACCGAGTGGTGTGCGAGGGCTAATCCTAATGTATCTGGAAGGTGCAAGCAATAAGCAAAACCAATAAAAATTGTATTCGAGGACGAATTATAAAATGATTGCTTTTGAATGCGGTACAACGGCGTCAGGATTAACGTCGGATTATTGTGAGGTCATAAAGGTTGTTTGTTCCTCCGCACCATTCGACCTTGGCGTGTCAGACCATCGCACTTTAGCGTCGCGCGTGTCATAGGAAAAGAGCCATCGGACTTTGGCGTGACCATCGGACTTTGGCGTCCGTAACGACAGAGAGCTCGGGGTTTGGCGCAGACCATTGGGGTTTGGCGAGACCATCGGACTTTGGCGTCACCATCCGACCTTGAAGTCTTACATATATATATATATATATATATATATATATATATATATATATATATATATATATATATAAAGCACAAACAAATTAACTTTTTATATGGATACCCACTTCCGCCCCAGGCCAGTGTTAAACTCTCGACCTTCGGATTCTGTCTCGTAACAGTACAGGAACAGCGCGCTAGACCGCTCGGCTATCTAGGCAAGTCAAAAAACTTGCTTTCAATGCCGATGGAATTCTCGCGGCGCTGTCCTACACTACACGGTCATTGAGAATAGAAGTGAGATACCGTTATTTGGACATTAGTTTGAACAGAGGATTGTTACCAATACATAATATGAAATTAATTATTATTTATAAAACACATTTTACAGCAACTCTTAAACTAACATAACTGCACTAAGTGAAGAAATGTTAGACCCATTCTAAAAAATATTAGTTTCACCTCTCATGCATAATAATTTTCAGTAAGGGTAGGTAAGTGTAAATTCTCTGTATTTGGAAAATATGATTTCTTTCGTTTGAGGATCGAATTAGACAGAAATCAATCTCTACTTGGTAGTAATAATTAATGGATTATTCCGGATATTGAAAGTTTTCAATTCGAATACCTATTCAGGTATGTTCAGGACGACACGTAGAGCTGTAAACACGTAAAAAAATCTTATGAATCCAACTTATATCTACATTTTCTATTTTTATAATATGTGTTTTATTAATACATCGAAGCTGCTGCGTGTCGTTGCTAGTCCATTGAATGTGTTGTGTTATTTATTATTACTTATTTGGTATCAGGAATGGATGGGTTTTAAAGGAGAAAAGTGAGAACAAAAACCATGGAATAAGTTTCTGTATTACAGTTTAAAATTATTTTTTAAATAATTAAAATTTCGTGCAAAATTAATACACTTTTGTAGTAAATATACAAAATTGAAATGAGGTTAAGACTTAAAATAAACGGAAGCAAAAAATACCCCAAAACATGGTGTTGAGAGCAGTCATCTTTTGGAAGCTGCGCATTTTCTTTTTTCTTTTATAGTTATTTTCATCTGTGTGACATCGCTATCTATCTACTTTGAACTATTTTTAAGAAATAACGTTATTCAGTGAACATGGCGTTATAAATAGCAATTGCACTGCTGGCATTTTCCATGATGCGCACTTCGTAGACACCAGATTTCCACAATTTTTGCTTTATGCCCTGGAACCTGATCCCACCTCTGATGTTTGGAGGTCCGTGTTTGCTCTGCCCTATATTGTATTGTTTTATTGACTTTTGAGCTTGAATACTGTTCATATTCTCCATATGTTTCATTTTAAATACCGAACATGTATTTGTGTTTGTGGAGAGTCTGTCCCCGAGGATACTTGTCGTTCGGTAGCTATTCATTCATGAGTACACAGAATAACGAAATGAAAATGTGATTTCTTTCGTTTGAGGAACGAATTAGACAGAAATCAATTTCTACATGGTAATAATAATGAGTGGATTATTCCGGATATTTAAAAAATTTCAATTCGAATACCTGTTCAGGTATGTTCAGTCATGTGGTTCAATAGAACCGGTTTTTCAAGAGATAGTGAGTTAAAGTCAGTTTAGGACGACACGTAGAGCTGTGAACACGGTTTAATTTTGAATGAATTCAAGGCGGTACCTTGTCAAATTATAGAATTCTTAGGAATATGTCTGAACTGTGAACAGGGCACTATTCACGTCCCTACACGTAGATAAAAAAAAGTTTCAGATACTATTCTAAAAACTGAATTATTTCTGAGTAAAAATTTACTAATTTAGGTATGACGTATAGCTATATAGTCTTGTTGGTCAGATAATTTCAATGTCTGTTGTTATTGGTAATATTTCCCAGCTTATGACAAGATCTCTTAGCCTTGACATTTTATCTGCTACATCTTGGAACAGTATGATTTATTTGTCTGAAGAGAGTTTAAATTTTATTTTGGAAGAATACATTAGAAAAAATCAATGACAGAGAAATGAAGTATATTTCAGGTTCTAGCCGCATAAAATATACTGACGCCAGTGAGACGAGCTATGGTCGATATTGTGTGCAGACAGGAAACGCTGTTTCCCATGGTTTATGGGAAGAGAGTGAAAGGAATAATAGTTCCACATGGAGAGAATTAGTAGCTGTAGAGAGAGTCTTGTTTTCATTGATATCCTTTTTAGAGGGAGAGAATGTTAAATGGTTTACAGACAATACAAATGTTGTAACTATTATAAGAAAGGGGAGTATGAAAATAGAGCTACAGAAAATTGCAATTAAGATTTTTGAATTATGTTTAATACATAAGATTCAGTTAGAAATAGAACGGATTCCCCGAGAGTTGAATGATCAAGCAGATTATCTAAGTCGTATTGTAGATTTTGATGATTGGGGAATAAGCCAAGTTTTATTTGAAGACATTTCTCGAGAATGGGGTCCTTACGACATAGATTTGTTTGCTTCTGATTATAATGCAAAAGTTGAAAAATTTTGTTCCAGATATTGGAATTCATTTTCATTTGCAGTGGAAGCCTTTACGCTAAACTGGACAGGCTGGAATGCTTGGATAGTTCCTCCTATATATTTAATACATAGAGTATTAAAGTATTTACTTAAATGCAGGGGATGTGGTACGTTGATAGCTCCTTTTTGGGAATCGTCGGAATTTTGGCCTATTTTAATTTCAGATGTTTTCAAAGCACATATTGTAGATTGGAGAGACCTTCCTGTTGAGAAAGAGTTTTACACTTCTGGGAAATTGAAGTCTGGCATGTTTAGCAAAGAAGATCTGAAATTTAGAATGCTTGCAATTTTGTTTGATTTTAGAGAAAACTTTTGATTTTCATTTACTGAAATTTTTCATGCAGTTTATGTGTATTTAGATTGCAAATATTTGCATGGTCCACTTGGCTATTTAGCATAAAGTTGGAATCAATTTGAATTCAAAAAAAAATTTTGAGTTTGTACGCATTTATTTCATTTAGATTGCTTTTAATTTATTGCGTTTTTTATGCGCAAAGTTTTTGGATTTGAAATTTTAAGTTAAATTTGAAGTTGATCGATCATTTGATCTTTTGCACTTTGTGTGTGCAAGCCATTCAACTTTGAGTTTGTTATCAATTTTTGGAAATTGATATAGATGTTGATCGTTTTGACATGATTTCAGATTATCGAAATATATTTTTGTTGATTATATTATGAATAATACATTTTTAGTAATTGAATCCGCATTTTGGGTTCATAGTATAATTATAAATACTGATATAAAGTTAGATTGAAAATGTAAAAATTGTGGAAAAAAAGAGGATGTAAAAAATAGATAGTATTTAAAGAATTGAAGCAAAACTACTTATTGGGGTTGTTCAATAAACTTGTTTTTTCAGATATTTGGAAAAGATTTGTTAAATCTGCCGACAAAATTGCGAGAGAAGGTTTCTTTACTTCCTGGTCTTATCAAGTCATCTCGTGCGGATGCCACGACTCGAAAATATTGTGGAAGTTTCCTCAGATACAAGAAATGGGCTATTTCACAAGGAATTCAAGAAAGTGAATTTTTTCCTTCATCAGTTTTGCAAATTTCAATTTATTTAGCGTGTTTAACACAACAATCCAATTCTCCTGCTCCTGTTATTGAAGCTTATTACGCAATCAAATGGGCGCATGAAATTGCTGGGTGTCCGTCCCCAACTGATAACCGATTTGTGATTAACATCTTAGAGGGGTCTAAACGTTTTTTATCCAAGCCAGTATCTAAGAAAGAACCCATAACAGTTGATATGCTGAGGAAAATGTATGTAAAATTGTTCGATTGCAGTAATTTGTATAATCAGCGAACCATTTGTATGTGTTTACTTTCATTCTCCGGTTTTTACGTAGTAAAGAGCTCATCAATATTAAAAGATCGGATGTGTCATTTTTTAGTGATCATGTGGAAATTTTCACTGAGTCCAGCAAAACGGACATATACATAGACGGAACTAGAGTTGTGATAGCGAAAGTGTGTTCGGATTTGTGTCCAGTCAGTAATTTTGAATTATATCTCAAATTATAATTAGCAGGCATTCCAGATGATTCACAGGATTATGTATTTGTTGCTGTTTCTAAATGTGACAGTGGTTATAAGATTAGAGATCGTGGTAAACCTCTTTCGTATACTAGAGTTCGGGAGATTTTTCTTGAAGCGTTCAGGGGCATTGTCGATGACATTAAAGCGTATGAATTACACAGTTTGCGATCTGGTGGAGCTACGGCTTCCGTCATTCGTGGGATTCCGGATAGGCTTTTTAAGAGACATGGACGATGGCGGTCGGAATCGGCGAAAGACGGGTATGTGAAGGTTTTACTCACTGAGCGCCTAAGTGTGTCTAAAAATCTTGGACTATAATGATTTTGTATTTGTTATTAATATTATAAATAATAATTATTATATTTATGTATGTATAATTAAAATTTTCATAGTTGGATTCATTTAATATTCATTTTTCAGTTTATTTTCCCGTTGTTTGTTTCTTATAGCTGCTGCGTGTCGTTGCTAGTTCAATTTAATGTGTTTTATTATCTATCATAATTACTGATTTGGTATCAGGAATGAATGGGTTTTAAAGGAGAAATGTGATTTCTTTCGTTTGAGGAACGAATAAGACAGAAATCAATTTCTACTTGGTAATAATAATGAAAGGGGTATTCCGGATATTTAAAAGTTTTCAATTCGAATACGTGTTCAGGTATGTTCAGTCATGCGGTTCAATAGAAGCGGTTTTTCAAGAGATAGTGAGTTAAAGTCAGTTTAGGACTACACGTAGAGCTGTGAACACGGTTTAATTTTGAATGAATCCAACTTATATTTATATTGTGTATCTTATTAATATGTATATTATTAATATATTACAGCCGCTGCGTGTCGTTGCTAGTTCATTTTAATGTGTTATGTTATCCATCAGAATTACTGATTTGGTATCAGGAATGAATGGGTTTTAAAGGAGAACTGGCAGGTGCGTCGCTCGGTATAAAAAGGCGTCTCTCCTTTGAGTCTATAAGGGACACAGACACAAGGAGTTCATTTGGTGCCCCTCGGATAATCCTCAGGGATATTAAACATATGAATTAGATACAGTCTTCTGATTCCCAGTTTTGGTATAAAATCAATAGCTCATGCAAAAAATTGAACGAATGTAAGGCCTCTATTACATATGTATTTGAAGATTCCTTTTTCGATCCGAAGTCTTCCGTTTCAAAATGTTCTGTGGAAAAACTGTTAAACCTGTGACATTTTATTAACTAACACTTCTTTCACCAGTAATCTTACTGGACAGGGCTTCTAGACATAAAACCTGTGAAAAGTCTGAACTGCAAATATTCTTATGTTGTCTATGGTATAGAATGTAATATGTGTGGACTTCCTAATGTTGGTGAAACCAAGGGACCACTTAATAAAAGAATATCAGGTCATCGATTTCAAATAAATCATGGGAATCAGCATCTTTTATAAAAACAATTAAATTTACCTGATTATTCTATTTTGTTAATGAAAGTTAGAATTCTCGAAAAGATTTATCACCACTCAAACAGTCCATCACTGAGTATACCTTTCCGTATACAACTAGAAGAATTTTGAATTAGAAAACTTAAGCTTGGGACAGCCTTTCCCTATGGATGCAATGACAATTTCGATAGTGTTGAAATTTTTTTCAGTCTACAGTGTAACAATGTAAATGTTATGGGTCTTTTTAACCATACACAGGGACGTAAGTATAGTCTTAGGCATCGGCCTTATAAAAAACCTTTAATACACGATTATCAAATTCGCACCAAACTTTATTCTGTCCCTTTGAAACTTTTACCGGGGGGGGGGGGGGGGGAGGGAGGTGTTAAATATTCTTGAAAAGGTCAAGGAAAGCCATTTTTTATTCCTCGACACCAGAACATATGATCGGATCTGTGGTTATGGATATTGCAAATCATAAGCTTTTTAAACCCCCACGTTTTACTGTAGAAACTGCAGCTTAAACAATCCGTCTTTTTCTTAAACTTCAATATGCCAATAAAGGAATTGACGAGGTTAATATACGTAATATCATTAATCACAAAAGGGCCCAGTCTTGTATTCCACCATATTTCAAGTTAAAGACCACACCTTGTTTTTCCAACAAATATCTATCGACTTTTTTCCAAACCTTTCAATTAAAAATACTTTACATGGCCTGGATATCGAGTATCTGAAACATAATCCTCCATCGTGTTTATGTTCTTCTTCACCCTATAACTATAATCCTGCTAAATACGTTATTACAGGTTACATAAATATAGTTAATAATGAAGACCTAGTATCAGTTATTAAAAAAAAGTTCGAAATATTGAGAAACTCGATCCTTCAACCAGCGTCGGAATTTCATTAATATTATCGATTCTGATGAAAATTACGACAAACAATGATCCAGATATGAAAAAAAAAAACGTTGACACTTTGTCAGAATGGAATAAATGTTTCAGATCCATGTTAAGATCGTGTATTAAAAGATTGAGGGGCAATATGGAAACCAGCCATCCTTCTGTATTCAATAATCCAGAAGTAAAAAATTGAATTAGATAGATTACATGATCAGTACGTACTGGTCTCTGCTGGCAATGCAGGTAACGGCATTGTCTTAGTTAGTAAGGCTCATTATATAAATTGTATTTTAGAAGAAATTCTACAAGTGGTAATCCAACTTATACTCATAGTTCCCTTTCCAAGGAAGAAATTGTTCAACCAAGACTCTTTCTATACTGCTCACTAAGATATTAACAGTAATGAAGGAGAAGCATCAAAAGTTCTGTGAAACAATATATTCAAGAATTGGTTTTAATAAGATGTGGATACTTAAAAATTCGAAGGACCCTTTGGACAATTTGAAATCACAAGATTTACCAAAATCAATAGTTTAAGATCTTACGGCTCTTCAACTTTATACACAACCATTCCCCACGATATATTAAACTCCAGGCTTCTTTTAAATAATAAAAAGATGCTTTTTCAAAAAACAAAATGGAACTCATACATTTACTTACCATGTAATTGGTAACTTGCAAAAATTATTTTGTTAAAAACATGTGACTCTACACAAAAGCACTCTGAAGTTGATATCAAAAAGATGCTTGAGTTTCTGATTGACAATATCAATGTGGGTTTTGGAGACCAGGTCATCCAAAAATAAATAGAAATCCCCATCAAAATTTAGATATATCGACGACGTATCGTCAAAAACAATGGTAATTTCCATTTTTATGTAGATACGATCTACTGTAAAACGAGAATATTTGGCGCACTTCTAATTTTAGCGCCTTTGGCGCAAGGACCCCTGGGCGCTAAAATTTATTGTGTGCTAAAGGATTTATAAATATCATTTTTTGTGTGTGTTCAAAGCTTTTACATAAGCACATGTAAACCGGAACGCACGATTACGTAATGTTGAAGGGTCATTGGATTTAATGTACACAGTAGCACTGCACATGTTCGTAAGTCAGAAAGTTCTGCCAAATTATTATTTAATTAAACTATTGTTACCCCAGTAGTTCTTACCAAATAATTATCATTAGCACCTTCACGTTTGGCTTCTCGGTGTGTCAATGATCGATCGCTTCGAGGTAAACAATGCAATCAAGCATGGCGATTGAGCTTGCAGACAATACCTGGTTAGGACTACCGTTTTAACTTAGTAATTTTCTGTCGATGCATGCATTGTTTTAATGTAATTTAGATGAGTAAATGCTCCATTTTTTAATTGAAAATAGAAATAAAATAAATTTTAACATTGTACCACGTCCATGTGATAGCAACACGTACCGCGGTAAAGGTAACGAATGTTTACTGATATACGGGAGTACTAATGTGTTTCCGTGCTTGACTAACCAAAAAGTCAAATACGGGTGTGGATGAAAAAAATATCACATTTAGTATCCTGGTGAGCTTGAGATTAGAGATTCCACAGAGTCTCACACGTTTGTTTCATATTTGAATATTTTACGTAATAACGACGCATATTGTAATCTAACAATCAAACACTATTATAAACGTGATGACTTTAATTTTTTCTATCGTCGACTACCCTTACGTATGCAGCAATATACATGTACCTTCAACTCCTGCATATGGAGTTTATATATATATATCAGTTAATTCGATACGCAAGAGCATGCTCTACGTATAAACAATTTCTAAAACGAGGTAAATTATATACAAACAGGTTGATGAAACAGAAATATCATTTTTTAAAGTAATAATTCCTTAAGTTCTATGGTCGATACAATGACCTAGTCAGCAAAACCAATTTATCATTGAGTCATATGCTGACTGACATTTTTCATACCAATTGTTAGTCCATTACTTATACACTGAATTGACGACGTATTTTCCCGTTATTTCCCGCTCATTAAAAAGAGCACACGGCGGATGTGAACGGTCGGTAGGAGGTGCTCACTCCTCAATGGCACCTGATCCCACCTTTGATGTTTTGAAGATCCGTATTTGCTTTGTTCCTATCTTGTATTGTTTTATGGACTTTTAATGTTGAATACTGTTCGTTATCTCCATAAGCTTCACTGTAATAAAGGTGATCAGAAACTTTCAGAATGGTTAGTAAGGACATGGTAAGAGGTCCACAGTTGTTGATCTTGTGAAAGCACAGTCACATAGAAAAAAAACATATTGATAAACCAAAAAAAAATCCTAATGAAACAACTGTTGTCAAAATAAATTTCAAATGATACAGAAACGTCTTTTTTTTTTTTTTAAATTAGAACCCTTATATTGTGCTACAGTGTGAAATGTACGGGGATATTATTTTTGAGAACCTCATGACGGTATGTTCTTAACATTACAGTGTTGTTGAGTTTGTTCCTGGGCACGAAACGGATTGATTTTAAAATAAGATAACTTGACTTTTATTAAAGCACATAAATGAAACTCCACACTTCAACGAAATAAATATTATTACATATTTTAATGTGCTCATTTTGAAAATCTTGAAGAAAGTATAACGAAGATTGACATTGTCCAGAACTTTTCGAACAACCCTCGTATAAATTAATCTAGCTCAATTTAAAAATATATAAAGCACTTTTAACATTTAAACATTAAAAAGAAGAGAGATTTACCACGCGCATTCCCTAACAAAATTGCACATCGATCCCGATATTTAAAAAAATGAATAATTTTCTGTTAGAAGCTAGCACTCACTCGCCCACACACTCTCTATTCCCTATAACTGTTACGATGGATAAAAACACTATGTATTTTCTGTATTACCAAAAAAGTCTTATGGGAAATAATTCATTTAGATACGCCATGTCATGTACACTTCTTTTTTTTTTTTAAAGTTTATTCACCGGTTATACAAAAAGTCATATAAAAATCTTACCCTTAAGCACATTTTTAAATTTAACTTCTTGGAATACTTTAAAAAATGTTTCAATTGTTTATACAATTCATATTCTTCGCTAGTCTTTGTCATGGAGAAAAAAAACATATTGAAGAGGACATGATGATTTACAAGGATTGTCTTGTGAACGTTTTATAGTGTTTCTAAAAATTGAAATTGTTGTGAACTTCTTACCTCTTAAAGTAAATCACTATTAATTAAAAATTGGATGTAAATATTTCAGCACGTTTTCTAAACGAGGCCCTCCATGTGCAAAGCTAGGGGAGTGTCGGTGAGGGGGACCGCCCCCTGAACTTATTAGTTAGTTATTAAATGAATATACTAATCCAAGCAAAACTGACCTTTGCCCCCCCCCTCCAACCAGTCAAAACGTCAATAGTATATGAAGCTTTAAAAGTTATTAATTTATATAGGGGCTTTTTACTCCCTCCTTTCAATCGTTGTTGTAGTAGGAAGTTCGAATATCCCATGTTATCAGTACCTATATCAAATGAAAGAGAAGTTATCTTTTTGAGCTTTAACTTTTACAAGATTATATTGTTTGCTTGTCAGTTTATTTCTGCCCCCCCCCCCCCCCCACACACACACACACACATTTGGAAATTGCCACTTCACCTTGAGCTGTCTAACCATGAACAGTATGATTAACCTTAGATTAAAATCAAAATGGCAAAATACATTTTAAAATTATGCTATGTATCTTGCAGAATAAAGAAATGATTATACAAAAAGAATGTGCATTGTACCTCTAACTTGCTCTCTCTCTCTCTCTCTTTCTCTCTCTAAAAAATCATATGCATGTATAGATTATGTATAGATAAGACTACTGAACAAAAGTCAAACAGCATTTGTAATACATCCTTAGAAAACATAAATGCAGTATAAGTTAAATGCTTACACTATTGGTAATCTAACAACCAAGCTGTATGATAAACGTGATGACTTTTACTTTTCTATCGTCAACTTCCCTTACTTATGCAGCAATATACCTTGATCACCTGCATACGGAGTATATATATCTCAGTTGATTCGATACGCAAGAGCATGCTCTAGATGAACAATTTCTTAAACGAGGTAAATTATTGACAAGCAAGTTGACGAAACAAAAATATCAGCAGTCTCGTTTAAAGTCATCATTTCGTAAGTTCTATGGTCGATACAATGACCTTGTCAGCAAATACAGTTTATCATTGAGTCAAATGCTGACTTATATTTTTCATACCAATTGTTAGTCCATTATTTATACACTGAATTGAAGACGGATTTTTTCCGTTATTTCCTGATCATGACAAGGAGCTCACGGCGGGGTTGACCGGTCGGCAGGGGTAGCTCTCTCCTCCATGGCACCTGATCCCACCTCTGATGTTTCGGGGGTCCGTGTTTGCTCTGCTCTAATTTTGTAATGTTTTATGGACTTTGAGATTGAATACTGTTTGTTATCTCCATATCCCTCTTACACAGAATTATAAATAAATGCATGTTATTATATTACATGATAAAAATGTTCACATTAAATTTCATTAAGTTTTTTGTTTCACTTAGAAATCCAAATTTTTTTTTGATTCACGATATACAGTCCATAAAAATTACTTCCGTGTTAATAATAAATCATCTATTATGAAATGGCCAATTTTTAGGGACCCAGTCTTTCAACTGGCTTAAAAATGTCATTAATATTTCAATAATATTGTGAATTACTTACGCCAGATCGACCAAATATGAAAAAGAAGACTTTGACACATTGTAAGAATAGATTAAAAGTTTCAGAGGGATGTTGAATTGTCTCATTGAGCGATTGAGGGGCAATATCAAAATCATTCTTTCTTCTGTCTTCCACAATGCAGAATGAAACAAGACCTAGATAGATTACACGATCAGTATGTACTCTCTCAGCTGGCAAAGTAAGTATTATAGTTGTCTTTGTTAAGCTTATTTTAATGGATTTTAGAGAAATAGAATGTATTTCTTGTTAGTGGAAATCCAATTTTTACCCAAAATCTCTTTTTTAAGGAGAAAGTTCTTCAAAATCACATGTAAGTTTTAAATATTTTTCAATATTCCCAACAATCAAATAGAATTTGAATTACTATACACATACAGGATTCCGAAACTACATAAAAACCATTAGAAATACAGATACCGAGCGGGTTCCGATTAATGATACTCCTCAATAAAATATTAACCATAGTATGAAAAGAAACCTCAGGAGAACTGTACAGCAAACATCACTACAATTAAATTTACACTTCAAATTACATATATTTTTAGCCAGTCAGTACACTTTAACAACAAAACATAGCAAATTTAAAGTTACAAGTCGCTGTTTAGATTTCCTCGTTCAGTCTTTTGGGTGCATTTCATTCACGTGTAGGATAACACCTTGCCGGTGTATTTGGAACGAGTATATATGGATTGGACTGCTAAGCGTCAGCTGAAGAAGTGGGTGGATTGTCACTCGTTGCCGATAACTGGTTTTGAGCGCTTGATGGTGGAATGCGTTCTGGTGCATCAAACGGAGAGGTGACACCTGTATGTATTGGGGCTGAATCGACAACTACGGTGGAGTCAAAGTTATCGATGTTCGGTTTTTCTTGTGGAAGATCAGCTTAACAATTTGGCAAATGATCGCAGTGACAATAACAAGTGCGGTTGTAAGCTTCACAAGAAATGTCAGAGGTCCCATCACCTTGTGAATATAGCCTTGGATCAATTTCCCTTTGACAGCTTGAATAGCTGTTTTCACATGTATTTTTTCCCTCGCTTTGAATGTATTGACTGTTATGATATTGTTTCATTTTCCCCTCATAATTTTCAACAAGTCGTTCCCACACCCCACCCATTGTGGGGCATGAGGAGGATTAAACTTCCACACAGTGCGACAGCTTGAGAGAAAGTCTAACACAGGTCCCTTCTCAATAAATTCTGTGTTAATAAACAAATCTTCTGACGCTCCCACAAAATGGTGACCAGACAGGTGAATAATAAGCCCCATCGTTTTTGATTAGCACTTCCTCCTCTTCCACCATCCACGGACCAAATGTATCAACACCCATATATGAAAAAGGTGGGCTTGGTTTGCAGCGATCCTCCAGAAGATCTGCCATCTTTTGTTGACTGAATTTACCCCAAAGCTTACAACACATCACACACTTGGTGATGAAAGATGAGACTTTACTCTTCAAGCCAACAATCCAATATCCTGCCGCACGCACAGCACCCTCTGTGAAATGGCGTCCCTGGTGAAACACTTTTGAATGAAAGTAACCAACAAGCAGGTGACTGACATGATGGGTTTTCGGTAAAATTATTGGGTTGCGCTGTTGCCCACTCAGTTCTGCTTCATTCACTTTGTTCAGTCTCCCACCAACTCTAAGAACACCTTCACTGTCCAACACAGGAGAGATTGGATGGTACTAATGTGTGGAATTCTGCCTGACTCTTTCATGAACCTCATTTCTTCCATATAACTGTCTCTTTGAACACACGCAATTATTGAAGTTCACTGTTCTTTAGCAACTGAGGATGATCAAACCGAGTACAGGAAGTCTCACTCCTTCGTTTGCAGCGAGCCAAATACTTAATACAAGCAACTGTCCTAACCAGTCTGTTCCATGATGAAAATCTTGAGAAGCGGTCTGAAAAGCAGTTTGATGTTTGAGAGCCATCTTCTGTATCCGCTTCCTGCTTGCAGCTAGTGACTTCTGGTGGAACTTCAATGTAATGTTCCGAATTAACAAGTTCAAACCCTGACTTGTTTGTTATTTCAGGTGTCTCCACTGGACCACGAAGTCATGCTGAATCTTCAAGTTGTGACGCATCAATGCTACGAGTAGCTACGTCTGCAGGATTGCATTCTGTTCTAACGTGATGCCACTGCGATGGTTTGCTAAAAAGACGTATTCTCCCAACACGATTAGCAACAGTAGTAAAATCTTCTTGTTTCATTCGAAATATATCAAAGCTCGGCTTGACTATCTGTTAAGAAGTGAAAGTTGTTTTGAGGAATCTTCAGTTGATTTCGTACATTTTCTGCCATCTCGGTGGCAAATACAGCTGCACGCAATTTTAAGCGTGGAATTGTGTGCCCATGTGTTGGTGCAAGTTTTGCTTTAGGTATGGAGGTTTCATACTCACATACCGACTCATACCGACTCACGACAGTTCTTTTTTAAATGGCGTCTCTGGCCACAACATTTCAGACAATATCCGTTCTTGAAAAGGAACACAATTCTCTTTTTGTAAGGTTTCTTACAGATTTCTGACAATCTCGAAGAGCATGGTTGAAATTCGTTCATGAATGGGACACTGTACATAGGAAATGTCACTCTCAGCTTCATATTCATGACGATATGGTGCTACAGTTGTTTTGCAAACAAATACATCTGACCTTTGTGCCGACTTTCTTTGTAGTGGATGCTGTGTGGTTGTATTCTGAGGTAAGTTCTCCAATATCAAGCCAGGGTCGTTTCTAACCTCTCAAGATCTCGCAAGAAATTCAGCAACACTTGGAAAGGCACATAAGAAACTCCATTGTTGACCTTGTATTTTTCACACGTTGTCATCCATTTCTCCAAAAAAACGCTTTGGCAATTTCCAAACGAATTCATTTATTCCAGTTGTGGAGTCAAAATATGCGAAGGCTGATCCATAGGCTTCATCACTTTTCAGGGACTCCCACAGCCACACCGCCAAAAAATTGATTTATTAAATCTTATGTATATTTTGGACAAAAAAGGGAACGGCGGATCTTTTACAACTTCCCATACCTTTCCGATGAACGAAAAAACAAACTAATATTTGAAAAAACTTTTACATGGTCTTTCATATACCCCCTCCCCAACACACACATGTACCACATACAAACAAACTTTAGCTTCATCGAATGTAAAGATGCTACCTCAAATCTATCATAGAAAATTTTTCTAATTCATCCAACCAGAATTTTAATATATAGAAATTGACTCTATTTTGTATAAAATTTAAACAACAATTGTTCCATTGGTGGTGTTCATCCGAGCTTGCCGGAAAGGTTTGCTCTAATCGTAATATTAAGATTTTTTTTTTTACATTTTATTAATCTTACTTTGGGGTTCATCTAGATATCAAATATCCCCCAACTTTTTCCAGATATATCCTTTTACTCTAGAAATGTTCACTGAAAGCCCCCCCCCCCAACTTGTTGTTAATGTAATTAATGTAGCACGCTAGTGTAGAAAATAGTACTGAAAGATGCTGGCGTTGAAAATAATCCCCCTCCTCTTCCCAAATCAAACAATTGTCTATTTTGTGCTTGTCAAATTCATTTCAGGTAAGTTTAATTCCCCCGACACACTCTTGAAATCAAATTCGATTCTATGTCACTCCTATGTCAGCGATTTTCGTGAATAAGAGACTGAACATAACTAAATCAAGTTGTATTTAATAATGGGGGATTAAATATGTACACATGTATAAGATATATATCGATTATGATAAGTTTTTTACTTTAACGAGGCCCGATCTCCTTGATCTGGGCATACGTTTTAACGCAGCGTCGACTCTGGCACGTCACAATACCCTTGACTGCCGTCACAATCGAACATAATAACGTCATAATTAAAATGACGTCAAATTGCGTAAAATGTTTCGTTGATTTTGCTTACCTGGTAGAGCTATAAACTATGCATTGAAAACTGGCATTTCTATTATTTTTTTTTAATATTTAAATTAATAAGCAACTTTAGAACCTACCGGTAATTAATTTGAGGGATCAATTTTTTGGTACAGATTCATTAATTTTATCGTGTTTTATTTCAATTTGTGAGTTTAAAAAAAAACAAACACTGCAACTCAAAGTAAACGATTTTAGTCTTTCTCTTAGAACATGTTGAAGAGTTTATACACACTCTTTTTATTGCGGACTTAAATATGCATGGATTATCTTTAGTTTTAAAAAATAAAATAAGTCTACAAATCCTTTAGATTGAACCTCCGAAATATTTTATTTTTCTATATTTTACATGATATTAGTAAAACTTGCAATTTTGTCGCCTTTACCCCCCCCCCCCCCACTCCTCCTCCATTTACTACTTTTTCCACGTAAAACAACGTCGCGTTTTAAGAGAAAAATAAAGCATGGCGAGAAAATTGTAAGAATTAATTATTTTTTAGAAACTAATACACTATTGCAATCGTTTGTTGGTGTTATGTAAACCCATTGCGACCTATAAAATACGTAGTTGGATAGAATAAATCCAAATTTTGTGTTTTGACATGCCCCCTTTTCACTGTAATAAAGGCTACCTCCAATTTTCTTTTCATTTTTTATAAGAAGAATGAAGATTGCATGATATATGTGAAAAACAAAGAATTTCATCATGTATTTTTTTTTATTTGTAAATTTCTTTGTTTATTGAAGAGTTTTTAGTATGTAATTGTGTATAAGAACACGAAAAATGGTCCATATCTTGACAGTGTCCCCATTTCACTACAATAAAGGCAAGGTAACAAAGTTTCATTCTATTTTTTCTAAGCATAAAACATACACGTATATTTCCAACAATTAAATTTTTTTATCAGTCCCTTTTCGAATTATTCAACTAGATCGGGCCTCGTTAAGTGATTTCATCTATAATGATATATTCTTTTTCCGTTCCGTTCCGCTTTTCTTTCAGTTTTCCGTTCCGGGTTTTAGCAACACCCACTCTTGCCTATCGCATTAACTGGGAGACAAAAACCTATATGCAGGTGACAGGAGTATATTACTACACGAGGAAGGGGAGTTCACGATTGAAAAGGTGAAGTTATTACGTATTATAAATCTTTGTTGTAAATTACCAATAATTTTTTTTCTAATAAAATTTTCAAATATGAAATAGATGTGTCAGACTATGACATATATTTATACCCCCCCCCCCCCGCTTGAAAAGCGAGAGGGTATATAGTAATCGGGATGTCCGTCCGTCCGTCTGTTACGCGTTGGAGTACCCATCTCTTATCTCCAAGTCCTCTCATACCACTAAATGAAATTTGATGAGCCTTTCATAGAATCTTTATTATATATTGCCATTGTGCACCTCCTATTTTACTTTTTGATCCGACACATATTTTGGGTTTCCCACAGCAAAACACGGACACTTCCATTATATTCATATGGGAGCAGGGGTATCATTTAGTGAGCTCATTGCTCACGGTACCTCTAGTTGACTTCAAGCTCATTAGGATATTTTTACGACAAGCTCACTATGATGTATCGAGTCGACAATATACGTAGCTTGAATCGAATAACTATACACCGTATCACCTGCAAATGGAGTTTATGTGTCGCAGATGATTAGAAACGTAGAAACGCAAGTGCATGCTCTAAGTTCGAACAATTTCCTAAAAGTAGCAAACTAATCAGATAAAAAGTTTACGAAACAATGAAATCAACAGTCTTAAATAAAATCACTATTTCGCACATTGCATAGTTAAAAACTTTTTCAGCAACTACAACCTATCAAAATATCGAATGTTAACAGTATTTGTCATACTTATTGCATTTGACCGGTCGGCAGGGGATGCTTACTCCTCCATGGCACCTGATCCCACCTCTAATATTTTGGAGGTCCGAGTTTGCTCTGCTCCTGTTTTGTATTGTTTTATGGACTTTTGATCTTGAATACTGTTTGTTATTTCCATATATTTCATATACACACTTAATTGTCTACAGCTTTTCTATTTGCCTGATCATAGCAAGAAGCAAACTGCGCGTGTGACTGGTCGGCATATAAGCCCTCACTATATGTCAATATCTTACTAGATTTATTATACTGTGTTCTGTTAAAAGGAATGGCGCATTTAAAGTCGAAGTACCTCGGTAAAGCGCCTTAGCACTTTCGCGCTTCATTGATGTTGACCATTTTTCAAGTATAGATAGACGTTTCCTTTACTTGAAAAATGCTGCTGCTTTCGTGAATTCGAAAATAGTAATTAATAATACCATATAATGAATACTTGGTTATAAAAGTCTCAACTTTTTTCAGCTGAAGTCCCAAGTGTAAAGGAACAATTAATGAATAAAAATCTTACTTTAAATTAGAGTTTGCTTCTGCGATTTTTTTTTATATTTGTTTATGACCACCATGCAGTATACATAATATGCATTTATACCGCAACGTTTAAATCAGGTGACAAAGCAAAATTCATAACAGTAGTATTTTACTATATATCTATATACTGAAAGGAAAAAAAGAAAAACAGGGTTAACTTTTGAGGTGAAAAAAATTATATTTCCTCATATATTTTGTAGTATTTGTATCAAACATTTACAATCATCATTAGTGAAATTGTAACCAAAATATCATTTGATTTTGCGACATACGAGAGTCGTTCAATAAATAATGCAACATGTCATCTAAAAATGAGAAAAGAAAGTAAAACTTATTTGTAATAGTTTCAATCCCTGAAGGCATTTCTTGATACCCTTAACACATGTCTTAGGTGTTTGTACCCAAGCATACTCATCTTTATGGATTCTTATAATACGCTCTTGAATATCATTTCCCATGACATTTCTGACATTGTACAATCTTCATTTGATTGCGTTCATGTGTTTTGGGAATAACATGATCTCACAATGGCTTAAATCTAACAAATAGGAGAGATGGAAAAGTTTTATTTACTTTCTTTTCTTCAAAATCTTTATTATTTCTCTAAGCTAATATGCAACTGCGTTGTCCGGCAAAGGAAAAATATCCTGGTCACAGAAATGTAGACTGCTGTTGCAGGAAATCTGTTTAACTTTACTTGATGCAATTCAAACATAAAACTTACCATTGCTACATGTAGTCCCTAATTTGGATGTATATTCATGTTTTGATTGACCTCTCTAAATTCACTAAAAACTAATCAAACATTTTAAGCCCTTGCTTCTCTTTATCATAATAAAATGACACCTTTCCTTTGATACCGCATTTTTTTAATTACGTATTTTTTTTTTCGGCTACAAAAAGTGCATCTGTGTATTGTCATTTATCTAGCAAGTAAATACCGAATCTTCTATTTCATAAAAAGACAAACATTTGTTTTTTTTTAAATAGACCGTTCCCACATTTAACGCTCGTCTTCTCTAAGGCATTTGTAATAAAATAGAGCACCTTTCTGATAGAAATATTGTAAATTTTTTTCAAAGTGTCAGTATTCTTTAAAAATGCTGTGATGATTGAACAATCCCTAACAAAAAAAATACTATAGTTAACTATAGTTAACTATAGTAAATCAAAGTGTCAAAGTTTTCGTCAAAGTTTTTCAAAGTGTCAAAGTTTTCGATAAAGTTTTTCAAAGTGTCAAAGTTTTCGCCAAAGTTTTTCAAAGTGTCAAAGTTTTCGTCAAAGTTTTTCAAAGTCAAAGTTTTCGTCAAAGTTTTTCAAAGTGTCAAAATTTTCGCCAAAGTTTTTCAAAGTGTCAAAGTTATCACTATAGTAAATCAAAGTTTTCAAAGTGTCAAAGTTATCACTATAGTTAACTATAGTAAACTATAGTTAACTATAGTTAACTATAGTATTTTTTTGTTAGGGATATTTTAACGATGTCTTTCCATGTAAATTTAGTATTTTCAGATATCATGTGGCACATAACATCAATGTATTTTGGTTGGTATCCCCACAAATTTCAATCGATCAGATTTACTGTTATATTTTAGCTCTCCTTTTTTTCTTTTGAATTATTGAATCCAACCGAAAAGTACATGTATTTTCATCTTCTTGACAGAGATCATTTAAAATCAGTTATTAGGAAAATTCACGGGGTCTTCTCTGTTAAGTACCTCTTTAGAACTTTAAACCATGAAAAAAAATAAAATCTAATGGTACAACATTTATTATGATATACTGCATATTGCATTACCTTGAATAACCCTCGTAATTCATGAGTTATTGAAACTCATATAAGGATAGCCTTAAACGTGAAAAATGGAAATGATCATTATTTTCGATTATGTCTCCTTTGCACATCTGTCACAACCTTGATTTCCTTCAGTGTGCTTATCCTTTGATACCTATCATCCACTCGGTCCTACAGGATAACTGATGTTAAATGAGAAAGAGATGGAGATTTCAGAGACCAGTTACGTTGGTAAATGAGATTGTTTGCGAAAAAGTTCGACAAACCCTGGCTACAATAGGCCGGGGGTAAACACGCCGAAAAATTTAGGCTAACTGCATGCGCATGCACCAGTGAAAGGAACACTAGGTAAAGTGGACCATCTCAAGACCCAAATCGCGCAATCGGTTTCTTTCAGTTTTAGGTTAACTGTTATCATTATGATAGATTACTATATTAACAACAGATAGTAAGGTGGCAAATAAACAGGTGGCAGGATGAATAACGCAATCTTGATGTGGCTCTGTTACGAGTCAACGTCAGCGCTACGGTTGGTTGGAAACCATTTCAGGTCCTCTCTGACGACGGTTAAGACGTTCTATGGGGGAATAACTTACAAGCGACTGCACAGCAACCCGTTGTTGCCTTTTTCCTTACTTAAACAATGTGTATAACTCAAGAGCATAAAATAGTAAAAGACGATCGTTGAAAAACTTGTCATCATCAAGAACGTGATTTGGGCTTTTTAACACTTTCCCTACGTGACGTCATACATTTCATGTTTAAATAATTCTGAACACTGATTTTAGTGCATGGAAACCAAAATTCTCATTTGACGTGTTTTCGTAATTTTCGGTCATGCAATAAAAAATGGCATATTTTGTTACCCCGCGTTTCTTTTTTTCTTTCAGTGTGTTTCAATTTATAAAAAAAAAATATATAAAAAAATCATATCTTAAAAAAATAGATTTTGTTCATTGAAGTATCTATTTGCATACTTCCATGATTTATTCATAGTATGATTATACATTTGTTTCAATTATAAATCAAGACATAAAAGTCTAAATTATAATGCAGTTACTTTTTTTTTAATAAAATTTACGAAACACAACATTATTATTTAAAAGGATGCCAGAAAAAAAGATCTACGATTAAGGACAGAGTTAACAAATTAATATATATATATTACCAGAACAATGTACCCCAACATCTTGATCATGACTGCAGTGACTATTGGTATTTCCCCACTCAGAGTGTGAGCACATCGATATGTTAACCTCTGTTCCATTACATTTGACGTCAGTTAGCCAGGACAGCCTTGATCTTGATCCATAATTAGTAGAGAAATATGGAGTGGCATTCACTCTTAAAAAAAAGCAAACAAGTAAATGATAAATAAATAAATGAATAAATCCATGAAATGAAATAAAGAAATAATTTATCAAAACAATGAAACATATAGATATAATGAACAGTATTCAAGATCAAATATCAATAAAACAATACATATCAGGAGCAAAACAAAAACGGACCTCCAAAAGATTAGAAGTGGAATCAGTTGACCTGGAGGAGTGAGCATACCCTGCCGACCTGTCACACCAGCGGTGTGCTCCTTGTCACATTTCAGTGTATAAATAGTGGAATAACAATTCGTATGAAAAAAAGTAAGTTAGCATTTGACTCAATGCTAAATTGTATTTGTTGACAAGTTCATTGTATCGACCATAGAACTTCAAATCAACTTTTTTGTTGATAAGGATGAGTGCACTTAAGCTATGAGAGTTGAGTCCCTGTGTTTTGCGGAAAAAAATTACAAAGTACATTATCTATATGTTTTATAGGTATTTAACAATGTCTTTAGACCAGGTTTTGGTATATTTATTGCATGAAAGTATTAAATAATGCTTAGCGACACTAAGTTTTGAGACGGGTGTCCAACAATTTTGTCACATTTCTATTGTTATTCATAAGCATACCAGTTTTCAACGACATTGCTTGCATCGAGCCGCAACTTGTACATTGGTCTAATTTGCACAGAATGTGTATTTTAATATAAACTTAAACATATCCAAAGGACAATGTAGAACAAGTTGCGGCTTATTTCTAATTTTTTGAAAAAGTCTCCAAACTACGGTCGTGTCATCCACTAAATTAACAGGTCCCCGCGTGTCAATTCATGTTAATCCGATTGATACAGGGTGATCCAAAATATCTGATACTATTTCAAATGATAATAATTTTGTCAAATATTAAAATACACTTTATCTAAATATTTCAAATTTTAACATATGATATAACATTTTATACAATACATGCCTCTACGTTTTTACGCATTCTTTAAAATAATAATTAGTCTCAAACCAATGCTTTTATTTACTGCACATGCTGTACGTGACGTACATTTTTTATTCATGAGTTCGTCTTTTTTTTAAGTTATTGATCAAATTTTAGCATATATATCTTGTGTAACTTTCCAAATTTCTGTGTTAATTGGTAATTTAAGATCCTTCAGAGTGTTTGACTTTAGAGTATCCACTTTTTGTATGAAAAACCCCCACAGGAAAAAGTCAACTGGATTAATTCAGAGGAATGTATGGCCAAACACAGTCTGTCTTGAACGAAATCAGTTCCTTAAAGAATGTTTTCTGTAACCATCCAAGAACTTGTCCTGAGTCCTGATGTGTGTGTGTATGTGTATGGGGGGGGTGCTCCATTTTGTTGGAAATAAATATCAGTAGTATGAATACTTCTTTGAGCGCTGGAATGAATTCGTTAATCAGAAGGTGAAGGTAATGGACACTGTTAACAGTTTTCGCCTCTCCAACAACTGTGACAGATTAAACATTTCTGGTTGTCCGAAGCCTTCCATTGTTTTTAAACGGACATCTTCTAGTGAACCAATCTATTGAAATCTTTTCACTTACCTGAGTAACTGCAGTTTTGTTAGCTTAGTGTCCGATGAATGTCTTTTTCTCATGATACGAATCTCTGTTATGGGTGAATGTGTCACAAATTATAATTGGGCAATTTTTGCAACTCTCTGATTTGATCTATCCATGTTAAATAATTAGTAACAAATTTATGACGTCATAACATCATTATAACATCAATTTTTTTCCGTATTTACACATTTATCAAAATGATAGGTGTAGCAGTTTAAAATGATGTATAAATGAAATATGTTGAATGATTATTGACAAAGTTATTGAAAGTCATTATAGTATCAGATATTTTGGATCACCCTGTATTATAATCATTTTACTCACTTGATATTCCACAGTTCGATACGCTAACATTTTCATTGAGCATTTCATTGTGTTTGTCATTGGAAGTTTCTATTGCGACAGCGTCTATCGAATTCCAACTTCAAACTATTAAAGATTTTTAATTGGGTTTGAAGATAACATGTCTTTTATTATACCCCCCGCTTGAAAAGCGGGGGTATATCGTAATCGGTATTTCCGTCCGTCCGTCTGTTACGCTTTGGGGTACCCATCTCTTATCTGCAACTCCTCTCATACGACTGAATGAAATTTAATGAAACTTTCACAGAATCTTTATTACCTATTGCCATTGTGTACCTCCTATTCTATTTTCATTGACATTGTCTGTTCTTCATAGGTAAAGCAAGCTCTTGCGTATCGAACCAACTGAGATATATAAACTTTGTATGCAGGTGATGAAGGTATACTGATGCATAAGTAAGGGAAGTTGACGATTGAATAGTTGAAGTCATCACGTTTATCATAGAGATTGGTTATTAGATTACCATCAACGTCTTTTTCAAATAAAACGTCCAAATATGAAATAGATGTGTCAGACTTTGTGGTATCTTTTAACTCAAACTCACCAGGATATATCGTATCGACATGAGATTGGAAAATAACCATTGTTAATTGACAATACGTCATCAATATATCCAAATGTCGAGTTGAATGCTATAGCAGGTGCTTTTTCTTCTTTTGCATATAGGATTCCGGACAAATTCTGCTTCATATGAATACAAACATACATGTAGGTCTACTTTTAACGGGGCGGAATTGGTACCCATGGGAATTCCAATAGATCTTGTCTTCAAAAACCACATAGATATTGTCAATCAGAAACTCAAGCATTTTTTATGTCAACATGTGCATAATGGTTGTGCATAAATTTGAAAATTCGTAAATTTTAAGCTATTGGTTTAGGCAAAATCTTGTGATTTCAAATTGTCCAAAGGTTCCTTGGAATTTTTAAGTATCCACAACTGATTAACACCACTTCTTGAATATATTATTGCACAGTTCTCTTGAAATTTATCCTTTTTATTTCTATTTTAGTAGCATTAGTAGTAGCATTAGTAGTAGTAGTAGTTGTAGCAGTTTCATTATTATTGTACTTTTAAGTAGCGCCTTATCTAATTATACAATTACATGTATCCTAAAGCGCTTTACATGTAAATGCAAGTACATAATAAAACGAAAAACAAGAACCATATAAAAGGAAGAATGGTAAAAGAAAATTAAAGGACATGAAAATAACATCTTCCTAAAGTATTTTTTGAAAATAAAAAAAAATCAACTGGATGTTTCATTATAATCTGTGTCTCAAAAACAAAAGGAGAGTTTAAAAAGATTTAATTTTAGCTTTCTTCAAGTGACTGTTCTTTCCGAAGGTCCAACGGGAGGCAGTTCCAAAGGGTGGCTGACGATATATCAAACCTTCTATCTCCATACATCTTACTTTGAGTGCGTAGAAGGCTCAATGAATGCCCTAGATCAAAGTGAACGCTGTGGGCGATAGACTTGAACCAGATCTTGAATGTATTCTGTGGTTTGTTTCTGTAAGGCCTTGAAAGTATACAAAAGAATTTATATTTTGTACGATATACCACAGGTAATCAGTAAAGAGTTATAAGAATTGGTTATATGCTCATGTTTTCTTATACGTGTCACTATCCTGGCAGCAGTGTTTTGTACTTTCTGCAACTTTTGCAAAAATTTGACATCAAGACCAAAAAGAAGTGCATTGCAATAATCAAGTCGAGATGTCACGAATGATTAAACGAGTATCCTGCACGCATCCTCTGTTATGAGTGATCTTATTTTACCGATATTACGAAGATCTTGTAACCTAATTTATTTGGCAACCCATACCAAGTTTGCTGTAGTAAAATACTCCAATATATTTTTAAACAGGAAGCATTAGCGATTCCTGATCCACCAAAAGCGAGTTTACGTCCTTGAAATTCATTTGCCACACGTTTCGGGGTAAAGATGATGAGTTGAGTCTTTTCCTGATTTAGCTTAAGAATGTTGTTTTGCATCCAGTCTTGTATATCAGACAGACACTATTTAAGTCTATTCACAATGTTGTCCCAACTGTCCTTCGGATTAATAATTATGTACACCTTCGTGTCATCAGCATTACAATGATAATACATGTTATGTCTCAGACAAATTCACTCTTTCACTACTGGTATTATAGTGAGGAGTAAAGAAAGATCCTTAGTTGAACAATTACTAGAGATTGATGATTAATTTGTAAAATAAATAAGTTAATAATAAAAAAAAAAGAAAATGAATACATAACAGATAAATAAATAAATATCTATGTGGAAAACATTTTTTGAATGTGACTTAAAGCGTCATTCAATTAATCATTAAAGAAATAATTATTTTAAATTGATACGATTTAAAAATAAAAGAAATATTCAAAATACCCGTCTTTCATTTAGACTTTAGAATGTTCTGATATGTAAAAGATCTGTTTCTATATTGAATTCCATGCACGGGCGGATAAGGCTTTTTTTCTAGAAATAGGGTCAATGCGTATTCCCCGAAATCCGTTTCAGAAGTCGTTTTAAAAACAAAGAAAGGTCAATATTATTTCTCGTTACTTTGCCTTATAAATCAAATAACTTTGAGTCTTCCGGTGTGTTCTTATTAGATTTATTTTGAGAATTTTTTGGAAAAAGAGGGAGGCAGTGGGGCTTATACGTAAGATCAATCACTGTTCGTTAACTTAATCTTTTTTCAATAAGATTCCGAAGCGGACTTGTAAAAAGTTTACTTTTGTACCAAATACAATTATGAAAATAAATATTTTTTTCACAGTTATTGAATTTCCATTAATCTAGCCTTAGATACAAACGCTTATTAGACAGAGAATTATATACAATTATGTGCTCTTAAATGCGGGCAGTAATGAGTAATTCAGTTCCCTGAAGCACATTTGCAGCTCTGTTCTGCAGCTATTCAAATAATAAAGCAGATATTTGTGAAAAGAGCATTTAATACAAATTCCAAATGAAACATATGGAGATAACAAACAGTATTCAAGATCAAAAGTCCATAAAACAAAACAGGAGCAGAGCAAACACAGACCTCTAAAACATCAGAGATGGGACAAATAGCAATATATGATGTGTCTCAAAAGGCCTATTAAATGAATTTTTTAATTTTAGCATATTTTGTATGAAACTACTTAATTTCAAGCAGTTTTTCTTCCAGAAAATATTGAGCGCACATTATAAAAAATGTAGTATTTTTACACAAGACGTATCTATAAAACACTAATACTGACTAAAAAATTTGCATGTTCAAAGCTGCGCTGTATGTTTCCCATAAAAAAATGTCTAGAAAAAGCCCTTTTTGTCTTATTTTTGTTGAATTGCAATAATAACATCCTTTCTGAAGTCATTTGTAGCCCGTGAGTGCATATAAATATAAAAAATGTATTGAAAATAGTTCCTCTCCTCTTCAACTAAATAAAAATGAACTATATATACTGAACAAAAAAAGAAAGGTATATATCTAAAAGTGAATTTGTTTTACTTAGATTTGAAAGTAAACTTTTTACAATGAAAGGTCTTATATGGGACACCTAAGCAACTGTCAATTGTGAAAAAAAAATTCCTGATCATTCAAGCGTAACACCTTTTAATTCTAAGTGAGTACAATGGGTAAAAGTCCGTGCTCGAAAAAATCAGACCACGTGTATCCGTATAATTCTAGGTGTAGAAAATCATTATCTTTAGTCGTCAAAGAAAATCAGAAATTCGATAAAATTTCTGCGTTTTTTGAAATGCCCCGATTGTCTAAAGATAAACGTGAACGTTCCATAGGGATGCTCCAAGCAGGCATGTCCCAAAACGCTGTTGCAACGACTGTCGGAACAACTCAAAAGACAATTAGCCTTCTCTGGAGACGTTTCCAGACCACTGGATCCACTGATGACCGGCCCCGAAGTGGAAGACCTAAAGTTACCACCCTTAGGGAAGACCGTCAAATCCGTTTGCTTCATCTACGAAACAGATTTTTGACTGCGGTAGATTCTGCTCACAATGCTTTAGGGAGGAGGATCAGCCCTCAGACAGTGCGAAACCGACTGAAGAGTTGCGGTTTGAGAGCCCGTAGACCGTACAGAGGGACAGAACTAACAGATCGGCACAAAACCTCGAGACGGAATTGGGCACAGCATCACTTGCGCTTTCGATTGCAGGACTGGTCCAAAGTACTCTTCAGTGATGAGTCCCGTTTTAGTTTAAAATTTGCCGATGGAAGAACCCGTGTCTGGAGGAGACGTGGAGAGCGTTTTGCTGGTTGCTGTGTGACGGAAGTAGACAGATTCGGGGATGGTAGTGTAATGGTTTGGGGAGGAATTTGTGGAGGACACCGCACAAGACTTGTTATAGTGAACGGTACGCTGACAGCTCAAAGATACAGAGATGAAATTCTCACTCCAGTTGTACTGCCGTACCTGCGCACCAATGGTCCTGGTATAACATTCCAGCAGGACAATGCAACAGCACACACAGCTCGAGCAACCAGAGATTTCCTGACTCAAAACAACGTGAATGTTCTAGACTGGTCGTCAAAATCTCCGGATCTCTCGCCAATTGAACATGTTTGGGATGAGTTAGGTAGGAGAGTGAGGATGCGCAGACCCCAGCCACAGAGTCTCTTGCAACTGGCGACAGCGCTAGAGCAGGAGTGGAATAATATCCCGGGACACGTAATTCGACGATATGTAACCTCTATGCGTCGCAGATGTGTCGCAGTGCTGCATGCAGGCGGTGGTCATACACGGTACTGACTTGTGAAATGCAATTAAAACCCCAGGGTAGATCAGAGACTTGTTATTTGCCAATGTGTGTATTAAAATGACATTTTTAAAGAGAATATTGTCAGACAGTGGTATCTTGTTATTGTTACCAAATAATGTTTTGATTCTATAACTTTTAAAAAATTTGAAAATAAATTATTTCTGATATACCTTTCTTTTTTTGTTCAGTATATATATATATATATATATATATATATATATATATATATATATATATATATATATATATATATATATATATATATATATATATATATATATATATATATATATGAATATCATTCTAAAATGTTGATTTTTAGGGGGCCATAATTGACTCCTATCATATATAGATCTTTTATAATCTTAGAATGCAGCAGAAGGTGGGGCCTAAAAAATATCCCACAAGTGGAACAATGAACTAACAGAGAAGGGTCCCTTGCCCCACCCAAAATGTGCTCTAGTTTATTTATGTGTACAGCATAGGTATGATAATAATACACATAAATTGATGAAGGGATCAATTGAATAATAGAGGAATAACACATTATTAAAATTCAAAATTGAAAATAGAAAGTTTTGTTCCCTTGTATTTTACACAAAACTTATTACATACCCTGGATATCGAGTATCCGAAATATAATCCTTCATCGTGTTCATGTTCTTCTTCGAATTCGACCTATAACTATATTCCTGCTGGACACGTTATTACAGGTGACGTACCCGGTAAATATAGTTAATAATGAAGACCTTAGATCATTTATTTTAAAAGATCCTAAATGATTGGAACCCCGATCCTTCAACTTGCGTCGGAATTTCATAAATATTCTGTTGACTATTACGCCAGACGATGGGACAGTTATGAAAAAGAAGACGTTGACTCTTTAAAAGAATGGATTAAATGTATCAGGTCCATGTTAAACTCGCGTATTAGAAGATTGAGGTGCTATATGAAAACCATCTATCCTTCTGTATTCAATAATCCAGTAGTGAAAAAAGTATTTGATAGATTACATAATCAGTACGTACTGGTCCTTCCTGACAAAGCAAGTAACAACATTGTCTTCGTTTGTAAGGCTCATTATATAAATTGTATTTTCTGCAAGTCTTATTCCAACTTATACTCATAGTTCCCTTGCTAAGGAGGAAATTTTTTTAAAATCATATGTCTTTTTTGAATATTTTAAATATTCAAAAGATCCAAAATGAAGTTGAACTATATATATATAATTTAAGAAAAATCCAGTGTTTGGTACAGTAAAATATATCAAATGAAAAAGAATCACAAGACTCGAAACTCATTTTTACTGTTAGCGCTTTCTGCCTAATGGCTCTTCAGACAGTTAAAAATTGAATATAAAATTGCTTAGTAATGTTCATAAGCACGACATCAAGTATTGTCCATTGTGACGTCATAATAACGTTAAAAGGTAGCATTATAATTCGCACCGTTACAATCACTTAAATAAATGAAAAACAAGTAGAAAATAACTTAAGATAAAATCTTCTAAGATTACACAACGTTTCTTGTGTTAAAGTGCTTCGATATAATAAATAAAGGTATGTCACTCGTCAGCTTTTTAGAAAAGTTTACGCAGAAGCTTTTACTTCAAAACTACGTATTAAAATTCGAATTTTATAACATATTTAAATTCAACAATGTAATGTTTTTAACATTCAACGACAAAACTGATCAAAAATCTACAAAGAAGCAAGATTAATGAGGGACATTTCTTTTAGTGGAAGGATATTTAGCAGAAAATTCTGCAATTCTGCACATTTAGAAAATTTAATGTAATGGAGATTTAGCCTCACATAATTTTACTCGGAGAATATTTTCCGTTTTGATATTGCTAAAATATTTAATATAGGTCTTAATTAATATGTTTAGACTAAGTTTTACACCTTCCCTCAACGAACTTTTCCAAAAAATGAAAAAATATTAAAGAAGTCAAGATCAAATTTACACCATTTTTTGCCTGAAAATCACATATTTTGACAAATATTTCAAAATTAAGATCACTGACCCCACCTTTTTCTTTCATTATTTTAAACTACTCGATACTTGTGACTGAAAAGCACTTAAGTCGTAAAAAGTTTGTTATAAGAAATTTTTTCATTGCCTATTAAGTTTTTAATACCCCAAATATGTTATTTTTTAGTGCAAAAAGGTCAAACAATAATGTACTCGCAGTAATTTGCAAGATTTGTTTATTGATAATTCCTATTCAAACTATATAACGTAAAATAAGATTATATGTATTGCCATGCTTACATCTGATAAAATATAATAAGGGTTAAAGTAATTAACCAAAGAGATGAAATTTAAGTGCAAAAAGGTCAACTTAAATGTACCGTAGAACAGTAGGATGCACACTGACCCCCTATTTTCTTTGCGATTTTGAGTTACACTTTATGAGTACTTATCCAAAATATAAATCTAAAAAAAATCCTTGATTTAACAAATTTCAGGAGTGACTTACCTTAAGTGAGAAAAATTGTTTTGCTACTTTTTTATCTTGTATACTTATCAAATTATACTTTTTAAATAATTCAATATAAGAACGGTGTGAAGCAAAACTTGCCTGGGGACTTAGAAATTTTGACAAGAATATATATATTGCAAAAACTTCATAAGAATCCTTACAAAGAAAGATACGTAGCGGGTTCCAGTAAATGCTCAACCAAGCCTCTTTCTTTACTCCTGTCTAAGATATTAACAGTAGTAAAGGAGAAACTTCAAGAGTGTTGTGCAACAAAATATACAATATATTACAATATATTCAAGAAGTGGTGTAAATACGATGTGGATACTTAAAAATTCCATGGAACTTTTTCACAATTTCAAATCACAAGATTTTACCAAAATCGAGAGGTTAAAAACTTACGACTTTTCAACTTTATACACAACCATTCCCCACGATAAATAAAAGTACAGGCTTTTTGATATCATTGACAGCTGCGTTTTCAATAAATATGGAACTTACTATCCTTGTCATTGGTCATATACAAAATCATTTTGTTAAAAACATTCCGATTGTACACACAAGTAATGTAAATTTGACATGAAAAAAGATGCTTGAGTTTCTGATTGACAATTTCTTTCTGATTTTTGAAGACCATGTCTTCCAACAATCTATTGGAATTCCCACGGGTTCCAATTGTGCCTTGTTATTAGCAGAACTATTTTTGTATTCATATGAAGCAGAATTTGTGCAACATCTGACGCGTGAAAAAAAGAATACACTTGCTATGGCATGCAACTCGACATTTAGATATATCGACGGCGTATTGTCAATAAACAATGGTAATTTCTATTCCTTTGTCGATACGATAATTCCTGGTGAGCTTGAGATAAAAGATACCACAGCGTCTGACACATCTATTTCATACTCGGATATTTTACTTGAAAAAGACGTTAATGGTAATTTAACAATCAAACTTTATGATAAACGTGATGACTTTAACTTTTCTACGTTAATGGTAATTTAACAATCAAACTTTATGATAAACGTGATGACTTTAACTTTTCTATCGTTAACTTCTTTTACCTTTGCAGCAAGATACCTTCGTCACCTGCATACAAAGTTTATATATCTCAGCTGATTCGATACGCAAGAGCATGCTTTACGTATGAACAATTTCTTAAATGAGGTAAATTATTGGCAAACAAGTTGATGAAACAAAAATATCAGCAGTCTCGTTTAAAGTCATTATTAGGTAAATTCTTTGGTCGATACAATGACCATGTCAGCAAATAGAATTTATCATTGAGACAAATGCTGCTGACAGACGATTTTCATACAAATTGTTAGTCCATTATTTTTACAATGAATTGATGACGGATTTTCCCGTTATTTCCCGATCATGAAAAGGAGCACACAGCGGGTGTGATCGGTCGGGAGGGGATGCTCACTCCCCCATGGCACCTGATCCCGCATGTGATGTTTTAGAGGTCTTTGTTTGCTCTGCTCCTATTTCGATTGTTCTATGGACTTGGATATTGAATACTGCTCGTTATCTCCTTATCCTTCTTCTGCAAGAAGTGTAGTATTTTTGACATAGAATGATCTTAAAAAAAGCGGTGAATTGTAAAAGGTTTGGATCGAAGAGTTTTGCATATTAGGTATATTATAAACAAAAAAAATATTTGATATATTCAATTTATATGCATCAAACAAGGTAGAAGATAGATCAACAGTTTTAATGATATTTTTGAATACCAAGGTAAAAAGCATTTAATGATATTAGGAAAATGTAATACATGTAATACACTTGGTAAAATGGATCGATATTGTGAAACAGCTCATGTCTATGTAAAAAAAGCATCATGTATATTTATTTATGTTTTCCCTATGTTTGTTGAAAATACCGTTCTTCAAGGACTATATATTAGTATCTAAGAACTTAAAAAGTATGTTAGAAATCATGTTCAAACTACATTTAGTTATCTTTCTTCGGTTGTTCTTTATTGTTATTAGAGGCCCACGGGGCTTTGTAAGTCACCTGAGTATCATGCAAAAACTTTTCAACAATTGTATTTGGTTCGTATTTAAACCATAGGCCATGAATTGAACAATATTGAAAGCGACCATTGCTAATCATAACTATACATTAAGAATACTAACTTTGATTACTTTGTACAGAAAGACAGATTAGGGGAACAAAGAAAATTGCATTCCCATTGTATAATCAGTAGTGTCCCAGGAATCAATAACCATGGAGCCACATATTTCACAATTTTCAAGGGAATGGCACCTGATCCCACGTCTGATGCTTTGGAGTTTGCTCTGCTCCTATTTTTGTATTGTTTTATGGACTTTTGATCTTGAATACTGTTCTTTATCATAAACTGTTTCATTTTAACCAACCAACATGTATTTCTGCTGGTGGATTAATTGATTGATTATATATTCTTTAAGTCCCTGTCGAGAATTTTTCACTCATATGGAGATGTCACCGTATGCTGGTGAAGGGCTTCAAATTTTAACCTTTACTCGGCACTCAGGGCCATATAGCAGTTAGGGATCTTAATCGTGCCAACGCCTGCCGCTGACACGGGGTCTCAGTTTTTAAGGTCTCATCCGAAGGACCCGCAACTTGTACTTCTAAGTGCCGAGTGCATGGCAAAGGAACAGTCGCTACAAATTTTATCGACTAGGTCAGTCGCGGCCGAGATATGAACTCACAAACTCCCGGTCACGGAGCGAGCGCTCTACCGACTGAGATACCGTGAACGGTTCTCTGCTGGTGGACATTCTGTCCCCGAGGATAGTTGTGATTCGGTAACTATTCATTCATGAATAAACAGAACAACGAAATGATACTGGTAGACGCGACGCCCAGTATAAAGAGGCGTCATTTCTTTGAGTCTATAAGTGACACAGATTCAAAGAGTTTATTTCCCCGTGGGGATCCGGGTTAGAATAGGTCCTCAGTACCCCCTTGCTTGTCGTAAAAGGCGACTAAATGGGGCGGTCCTTCGGATGAGACCGTATACACCGAGGCCCCGTGTCACAGCAGGTGTGGCACGATAAAGATCCCTCCCTGCTCAAAGGCCGTAAGTGCCGATCATAGGCCTAAATTTGCAGCCCTTCACAGGCAATGGTGACGTCTCCATATCAGTGAAATATTCTGGAGAGGGACGTTAAACAGTAAATAATCAATCAATCAAAGAGTTTATTTGGTGTCCCTAGGATTATCCTCAGGGATATTAAACATATGTCATATGCAGACTCTTTAGATTCCCAAGTTTGGTATGAAACAAATATTTCATACAAAATAATGAAAAAATGTAAGGTTTCTATTACAAATATTTTAAAAGGTTTCTTTTCGGAATCCCTGTGTTCTATTTCAAAATGGTCTGCAAAGAAATGTAAAACTTACGGCATTTTGAAAACTAACCCTTCTTTCACTAGTAATATTACTGGACAGAGCTCTTACACTAACACTTGGGAAAATCTTAATTGCAATTCTTCTAATGTTGTCTGCGGAATAGAGAAGTAATCAGTGTGGACTTATTTATGTTAGTGAATCCAAGGGGTCACTAGATAAAAGAATATCAGGTCATAGATTTCACATAAATAATGGAGGCCAACAGCTTTTATACAAGCATTTTAATTCACCTGATCATTCTATTCTGTTAATGGAAGTTAGATTTTTTAGAAAAGATTTACCACCACACCAACAGTTCTTCACAGCGTATACCTTTCCGTAGACAAGTTTTGATTAGAGAAATAGAGACAGACTTTCCCTATATATGTAATGACAATGTCGACAGTTTTGGAAATCTCTTCAGTCCACAGTGAAACATTGTAAATATGATTGGACTTTTTAACCATACAAGTAAATCAAAGTTTCAAAGTTGTCACTATAGTAAATCAAAGTTGGAAAGTTTTTATAAAAGTATTGAAACATATGGAGATAACGAACAGTATTCAAGATTAAAAGTCCATAAAACAATACAGTATAGGAACAGAGCAAATACGGACCTCCAAAACATCTGATGTGGGATCAGGTGCCATGGAGGAGTGAGCACCCCCGACCGACCGGTCACATCTGCCGTGTGCTCCTTTTCATGATCGGCAAATAACGGAAAAATCCGTCGTCTATTCAGTGTATAAATAATGGACTATCAATTAGTATGCAAAACGTCAGTCAGCATTTGTCTCAATGATAAATTCTTTTAGCTGACAAGGTCATTGTATCGACCATAGAACTGACGAAATGATGACTTTAACTGAGATCAAGGTTTTGAAGATTTTTTTTCATTAGTTCGGGATAGGTTGGGGCTCGTTTTTGTTGTACATTTTAATTTCAATATACAAAGTAAATAACTCGAATGCAATATTTACATTTAAAAAAAACATGTTAACTGAGGTTGATCTAGCAAATATTTTGATTCTAAATTACGCAAATTCTATTTTATAGTATTTTTTTCATAAATAAGACACGTTTCCTCTGTATAACATTTAATTTGAATAGATTTGAATAAATTTTGCTTATTTATCGGCGCAAGAGAAAACCTTTACCTTAAATTTTTTATCTATTACATCAATCTTTCTGGAGACGCGTCGTGTTTTAGAAAGTTTTCTGAAGTTTAATGAATCTTTACCTTGAAAAAATGATATAAATTGTATAGATTGGGAATCAGAAACAGAATTTCACGGATTTTATAGTATTTAATCAAAGTTCCAAAGTTTTTACTATAGTTAATCAAAGTTTCAAAGTTTTCACTATGGTAAATCAAAGTTCCAAAGTTTATACTTTGGTATTATAGTAAACTAAAGTAAACTATAGTTAACTATAGTATTTTGTTGTTAGGGTATGGGCATGGGTCTTACAATCAACCTGTCTACTTTGATTCATGTAAATCAACAGTTAGGTCTTCATCATATTCGCACCAAACTTTACTCTGTCCCTTTGAAATATTTAAATAGTCATCTTGATAAGGTCAAGGAAAGACCATTTTTTGATTCATCGACACCTGAATATAGGCTTGGATCTGTGATTATGGATATTGCAAATCATAGGCTTTTTACACCACGATGTTTTACCAAATAAAATGCAGCTAAAACAATCCATCGTTTCCTTAAACTTCAATATGCCAACAGTCGTCTGCGTAGCGTAGTGGCTAGAGTGCTTGCTCTAGAGTCGCAAAGTAAGGAGTTGATCCTTACATCGCGGGGTTCGAATCCCACTGTGGAGCATGGAGACCGGTCCTTTAGTTGAAACTGTATAAACCGAAGTCCCATGTCGCAATAGATGCTGGCACGAAAAAGATCCCTCCCTGCTTAATGGCTTTGAGTGCCGAGTAATTGACAATATTTGCAGCTTTCCACCGGCAAGTGGCGGCGTCCCTATATGAATGAAAAATTCTTGAGAGGAACATAAAACAATATACAATCAATCAATTAATATGCCAAACAAGAAACTGACGCGGTCAAAATAAGTAATATCTTTAATCACAAAAAGCTCTAGTCTTTGCAGTCCACCATATTCCAAGATAAAGACTACAGCATGTATTTACTACAAATATACATCACCTAACTTTTCAATTACAAGAAAAAATTACAGGGCCTGGATATCGAATATTTGAAACATAATCGTCCATCATATTCATGTTCTTCTTTAAGCTATAATTATATTTCTGCTGGACACGTTATTACGGGTGATTTAAATATTGTTAATAATGAGGACCTGAGATCAATAATTTTAAAAAGGTTGTAAATATAAGGAACCCTGATCCTTCTATATAAAAATAATATAAAAGAAATATTATGGATTCTGTAGACGACTACGCCAGGCGATGGACGAGATATGAAAAGGGAGACATTGACGCTTTGTCAGAATAGATTCAATGTATATCATCTATGTTACAATCGCGTATTAAAGGATTGAGGGGTAATATGAAAACCGTCTATCCTTCAGTATTCAACAATCCAGGAGTGAAAAAAGTAGAACAATACTAGTCCCTGATGACAAAGCAGGTAACAACATCGCAGCACAGTTTAGGCTACAAAAAAGGGGCAAAGCCTTATTTGTACGAAAAAAATAATTATGACATCATGCATTTAAAACCAACAATTCTTAAAATTACCACAAAATGAGGTAATCTGCTATTTTAAACCATATGAAACCATCAAACTACATCAAAACTTACTACAGCATGCTGTTCTATCAGTTGAATTCCATGTAACAAGTTAAAAACAAGTCACTGATCGCAATGCACTTGTCGATGTGACGACATTTCGTAAAGCTTGGTTTTGAAAAAAAAGACATCAATCAACCAAGCCTGTTGTAAATTTAATAGGGCTCGAGACTCTAGACCTCTTATGAGTTATTCAATAAATTTGTTTTTATTGAGGCATATAGTGTTTCGGCGGTTTTTAAAGCGAAATGATTTTTTGCTCTTAAGGAATTCATAATTTTGGAAGAGACACCCTTTCTCATCATAAGTATATACAAAGTTTATCAGCTTTATAATCATAAGCAGGGGAGAAGATTTTCACAAAATTTATGAATTTTCGTAATATTAGAGTCCCGTCCTTACACAGTAATCCTTTATCCAGGGGTCTTGAAATTCAAAACTTTGGAAGAGGCACTCTTAAAGATTTTTAAATAAATAATACATTTTTCACTATATATTCAACAGGGTTCTGCCCTAGCACCAGAAACCGTGACCCTGGGGCCATGAAATTCACAATTTTGGTATAGGACTCAATGCTTATTACAATCATGCCAACAGTTTGACTGCTTGATGTCCTTGAGTGGTTTTGGCCCCACCCTCAAATTATAGCGGGTACAATATAGGGACCATAAAATTCAAACTTTTCGTTCCTCTTCAACTCATAGATGTTATAACCAACATGGGTTGAAATTGGTTGAGCGGTTTCAGAGAAAAACACCCGAAGACGGACAAAATCTGATAAAGATAGGTAACCAGAGTGACTAAGAAAATCCCTTTGCAACTGTTCTTAAATCATTATTATTGCATCATATTTATCTTCAGCGTCGCCGTACGCCGATGAATGTCCACAAATTTAGGCACTCGGTGCCATTGAGCAGGAAAGGTTCTTTCTCATGTCAAAGCCTTCCGTGACACAGGACCTCAGCTTTTATGATTTCATTTGTGACTTTCTCAAGCGCTTGGTCAAGGAACAGTCATTTCTTTTGTTAACATCTTAAGTATGACCAATCAAGGCAAATTTAATCGATTTCGGACCTCTTTTAAAATTTACCTTTTTGATAACGTGTAGAATGCAAACGTACAGATGCATATTACTCTCAAAAATTTCCTTAAAAATCGTCAATTTTACTGTGGTTATTGAGTAATTAACAATAGCAACATCATTTAGCGAAAGCAAATTATCTTATTTTGATATCCCTGTTGAAAATCTTTAAATTCTATATTTGATGACAAAATCCTTCGTAGAAATAAAAACCTTATACATAAAAAATATAGTATACGTGTGTGGCAATTTTTGATGAAATTGATTTAACTTTTAATATTCATTATTATACATAAAGCCATTTGCAAATTAAATTTTCAGCAACATACATGCATAAGTCAAGCAACTACTCACCTTGGATATCCCATCATTGCACAAACGACTCCGGCCTCTTTACTTCCCCAGTTGTTTCCACACACCGTACCCCATATACCGGAATAGTAGACCTCAAGTCGCCCTTTGGAAGGAAGGGATCCATCAACAAGTCTAACCAAGCCATTGAGTGCATGGGGATCTAGACATTCACATACAAAAGAGAAATCAAAAATAAAACACATCAGGATCATTATATTACCTTGTATATCTATTTTAAAAAATATGAATTAAAAACAAATTGCCTCTAGATTTTGATTCTGATATATTCGACAGGCTTTTAGTAATTAACTGAATTTGTATTTTAGAAACTTTTGACAGCTGTGAAAACTTTGGTGAATCATACATCAAAGAAATGTTTGGTTTCTCCATATATACTAAGTTAAAACTTTGATTTCACGAAAATAAAATCTCAAGCAAAGGAAAAAAATACACAAAATATCAGTTAACAATTCACAAGCTTTTCTATTCTTTTTACGAAAACAAAATTATAATACAATTCTTTAATTGACAAATGCAGTTTTAAGAAGCAATATAGACATTCAGAGACATTGGTCTTGTTTGTTAAATTTTGATTTTTTTTTCAAAATAGTTATATTTTATTAGATCGAGGACAAAACCTTACTATTTTGAAGGGTTTTTTTGTACCTGAACATGAAACCCCGGCATCTTCACTATGCCTACAGTTGTGAAATCCATGTGAAGAGTGTGAGCACATTTCAATGTCCGTTTCATTTCCATAACATTCAACGTCATCAAGCCAGATCATCCCCGTCCCTTCTCCAAAGTGAGCCAATGAATGTGCCACGGTCTTGACTCTTTAAAGTAGATGTTATTTAGAAGTTGTTCAAAAGCATATATATTTAATAGATCAAAAACTATTCACCCATGGCATTGTCCAATTTAATATAATGCAAAAGTTTGATGTCACTACATCCACCGAAAATGATTAATAAGCTCGAAGTAAGAAACACACTTCTGGGGAGGGGGTTAATGTGTGAAAGTTACCGATTGAAATAAAATGCAAAGTGTTATATTACCCTTGCTTATCTATCATTAGATATTCATATCAATATAAGCGCTAGACAAATTCTGCAAGGTACGATCATTTACGGTAGCCAGAATACTATATCATGTTTTCAGTATCAATTTATCGGTAAATTTCTTGAATATCCAAGCATCACACAGATAACTCCAGCGTCTTTATCGTCCCAGTCATCATCACATGTCGTACCCCACAGCCCAAAATACATTCAATCAATTTGAAAATGTAAATTTAATTGTTTTTAAACTTTGCATATTTTTAAACACCTTGAATATCCCAGCATCACACAGATAACTCCAGCGTCTTTATCGTCCCAGTCATCATCACATATCGTACCCCACACCCCAGAATAGTACACCTCAACTCTTCCATTGGACGGGGAGGTCCCATTTACCAGTCTGACAGTACCCTTGCTATTACGACTGCCTTAAATAATAGAAAATCATTCAATCAAAAAATTTTCACTTGATTCCAAAGCAATTTCGGAAATTGTTACCTCTCAGTGTTAAACTGTTGGATTCATGATAGAAAATTTGATGTTATTTTAATACGATAAATTAATGCGAAAATTAAAATGCTTTTCAATATGATTGTGCTTGGAATGGATGTGGACTACATTGCTTCTCTGACTCTGCAGAGGGATGACTCTTTTATTAAACACCAGCTGCTATAGTTTTACAGAAGCATTCTTATAATTGTGGCGTTTGAAGGTCATTTTGATAAATGGCTGCCAAACCATTTATGATTGACCAATGAAGTGCCCAAATATCCAAAAATTTTTGTAATATATTACTCAATCGAAACTCTTAATTTTACACTTTTATCACAAAATGCACAATTATTTGAAAACTTTTCAGCTATGCCGCTGTACTAATTGTATTAGCTGACATAAGGGTTTATTCAGAGTTTCGGCATGAACTTTCCCACATAGTAAATCGTTGTAAATCCTTCTTGTCTGAAGGTCTTTTCATGTCGTTGATTACTCTCCTTTTCTCCTGATTTGCCTTCATCCCATCTTTGCTGAAGATGTGTCCAATAAACTTAACTTCAGGCATTCTAATTTTGTATTTAGCCTTGTTTAATCTAAAGTCAATTTTCCTTGTTCTATAATGTTCTACAATCTGTCCTCGTGCTGAGATTTATTTTCCCTCAAACTAAGATATTTTCCATAATAATTCCACAGCCATCATTATCTTTAAAAAGCTGTGATTTAGTTATCTGGAATATCTCTGGAAAAGAATTTATTCCCATCGGCATTCTTAGATATTTATATCTCACAAATGGCGTGTTGAAAGTGGTCAAATTTGAACTCTCTTCATCCAACTGAATACTGTGCAGCAGGTAAAAATCGCGGTCGGAAAAGATCTTGATTTTTCAATTTGAATATATCGCGGTCGTTTGCGTACGCGGAAATAAAATCTATACACATTTTTTAAACATTTCAAGTATTTTCTTGCGTATCAGTCGAATCTGAACCCGATTAAATATAACAAAAACCCGATTTGAAATCAAAACGTTCTTACTTATATTCAGAGAGATTTCCTTTTTCTTTCCTTCTACTGAGGTATGTTTTGAGTATCGTATAGAGTAGTAATTACTCCAGGATAATTAAATCAACCTGAATTTAGATCAGTTAATTGTCAGTTCCGACTACCGTAGTCATAACTTTAAACTGTTAATATAATTGTAATACCTCTTAACGGTATTGTCTTACTGCGTATTTAGTGATACGCACAGCAATATGTTACATCTGCAATTACATGTACACCACACCTCTACTGAGTGGCAGATTTCAATTTTAATTATGAAAGTTAAATATTCATCAATTAAGTTGAAGATCACCATCAATTACGTGTCAGTGATTGTTCCGTAACAAGGAAGACACTCATTTTCTCCGTTATTTTAAGTACATTGATTGTATAATTGCAAGCAAACACAGTAAACAAATCTTATCACTGATTACAGTAATATTTTAAATTTATCCTTATAAAAATTTGAAGAACTATTCACTGTATGTTGAATTCAAGGAATTTTTATTTCCGCCAAGATAGCGAAAATTAACTCCGCGAGTTAATTTGCTGCTGTACAGTATGCCAGAATCCGGAAGAAGCATCCAGAATACTTAATACTAAGGCTCCAGCTACTTAAAATGCAACTTCTACGGTCTCTTAAGGAAATGTTCTCTTCTCACAGCTTTATTGAGATCTCAGGGGTCTAGACAGAAACGGACTTTGTTAGGTTTATCCTCATCAATCATAGAATTGACCAATTATGTAGACCTTTGATTCTTTTTTGATCATTTTCTATTTTTCCATGCCGTCTTAATTGGTTTTAACCTTCCCTTTAATTGTGAACGGAACTTTTGAAGGCACATTCACTACAGGACTTACTGATTTGTCTACTTTTATTTTTCCAATTCCTTAAAACATCCTTGAATTCTCCAGGACTGCCTCTTTATTACTCACAGTGTTAACTCTTGCAATTAATACATCTATATACAAGAATTTAATCCTAGCACTGTTGAGACATCCTTATTTACTACATGAAAGTCTAGATCAAAGGACTTTCCTTTGTACGCTCCAGTAAACACCGCTTTTCCGCATGGTTTTATTTTGTGACCAGGGTAGGACACTAACTTGTATTTTCAGATTGATTTTTCCGCTTGATATGGATTCAACGGTTTTCTTTGACATAACATTTACCTGTGCTCCTGTATCCATTTTCATCCTTAGTGTCTTATTCCCAATTTTGAGGTGTGCCATCCATTCTTTATTTGAATTTTCCATGGCCACAGCTTAAACACTGTATTCGAGTCTCGGTTATTTACCATGTTAAATGAACATGTCTTGAATTCATGTGATTTCCAATGCATTGTGTTCCGGTACATTTTAGAAAAATGATTTATCTTTTGGCATTTATAGCATTGTTTTTTCAAATGCTGGACAGTTTCTCGGCTCGTGGCTTTTTATCCATTTTCCGCACTTTGATTTAATTTCCTTTTGCATCTCTCGTTTTGGTTTCTGCTTCTATATGAGGTCAACGCCCTCCGTACTTGCGCCATTCTCCCCCATGAACTTCATTTGATTTTCTATTGCCTTTATCGCTCTACAAATTTCATTGCTTTTCCCCAAGGTGAGCTCCGGAGTTCTTAGTAGCCACTCCTCTAATTCCTTGTACGACCATATTCCGAATTAAAGACTCCTTGATCTCGCCAAATTTGCATGATTTGGTCTTGTTTTCCAGATCGGAAATGTAACTGCTAATTGACTCTGCTGATCCTTGACTTCTGGAGTTGAATATTTTACGTTCAAATATTATATTGTTCCTTGGATTACAGTACTTCTTGAATTTATCTAGAACGGGTTTTAGCTGTTTGTTCCTGGCGTCCTCAAATTTAAAGTTATTATGTATCTCCATCACATCTTGACCGATCAGATGAAGCAAGATATTTGTTTTTTTATTTTTCTTCTTTGTCGGCCATTCCACTTGCTGTGAGATATATTTTAAAAAATTGTTAAAATTTTCTCCAATTTCTTTTAAGGTAGGTCCGTACTATTAAAATTTTCTGTCAAACTGATCATTTTTTAACTTGAATACCTTGAATAACCCATGAACTAACTAAAACACCTATAAAAGACTTATCTTTGCAGGTTAATTTTCATGCAACATGTCTCAGAGTACATACCTCTAAAAATTCAACAGCCAAAATTAAGCATAAAGAAGTAGGATATCATATTTTATTTAGTTATGCCCCAAATCGCATCAATTTTATATTAAAACTTGTGGAAACAAAAAATATTAATTTGCCAGGAGAATATTTGAAAATTTTCCTGGAAAACATTAACAAATTGATGTTTAATCTGTCCACGTCTTTATGAATTTTTTTGAAAATATCTTTATTTTTAATAATTCTCAAAATCTGAACTGTTTACGTGCCATTTTTTCTCTAAAATTAGTAAGAATTATATCTAAGGTTAACAAAAACACAAGCTTTTTTATAATTGACCAGAAAAATTTAACAAAACAGCCCTTTGAACATGTATACCCCCATTTTTGGAATATCAATTTTTTCAATTATTTTTTTTACAAAATCTAAAACGATAGTAAAATGAAAAAAAAATGATATAGTCCTAAAATCTATAAAAATAGATCTCAAGTTAGTTTGTTTAAAAAAATAAAAAAGGTTTAGGTTCAGAAAGACAATTAAGAATTTTGTGTCTGTGTATATGCTAAAAGCATATAAATCCAATGGACAGAGTGTAAAGTGTTAATTTCCATAAATGATATACATTAAATCCTTTGTATTCAAATTGACACTATAATTAATAAATATATACTTATTAAATTATTTTCAAGCACCCAAAATATTTTATTTCAATAAAAACGTGATAATCAGAATATAATATTGGTGTGTAAAATTAAAACCGGATCCGGAAAAGTATGGACCTTCCTTAAGTTCCCTCGTGAGAGAAATGGCGGCAGGTTAAGTTTGTCCATTCTGACACCATGTAATGTTACCACAAGAGACCCTGACTTTTAACATGACTTTCAACTAACTTTATTGATGATAAGCAATTCTATATAACATCATTATAATTGCGAGCTCAGCATATAGAATTACAACACGTATAAAATCCACATATCACTGGGAAAGGTTGACCTAGTGTTTCAGAGATTGTTGATAATCAAATATATTTACATGCAAACATTTGCCCTTGTATAGCACTATTTGAACAAGGTGTTTTTACACTTGCGTAAAACACGTTCGTCATGTAACCATAAAATTTATTATTTAGTCGTTATTTCATAATGACTTCATAAGTGATCGAGGTGTAAAATATGATGCACGCTTGGCATGTCCCCGGAACATATTCAGTATATTTCTCTTTCAAAATGTAATCGCTCGTGCAATACACTTTCTGGCTACTCACAGAAAAAAGAATAACAAGGTCTTTCCACCTTTCTGTAAAACGAAATGCTTATGTTTATAAGGTCTTTCCAACTTTATGTGGAAAGATTTCTTGAAATGCTTATATTTATTAATAGGTCTTTCCAACTTTCTGTGGAAAGACCACTTGAAATGCTTATGTTTATTAGGTCTTTCACATATTCCTATTGATTTCCTTCTGTTTCTTCTTATTTTTTATTATTTTTCTGCCGTGTGATTTTTTGTTTCAAGATTTTATTGTATGAGAATGCATTTCATAAAAGATTTTCGCAGTTGACCCTTCGTAAATGAACAATGACTGCTTTCGCAGTTATTACCCCTTTTGCTTGTTATCGCTACTCTTCAGAAACCGTAAAACGTAGAGAAATGAAACCTTCCTCATTGTCTTAGACTAATTTAGTAGACACTTCAATGATTCATTGCGAAAGTATTTGTTGACCCGTTCAATGAGTTATTGCCTCTGGAATGTTTTCAATTTTACAAATAATTAAAAATTTTCAAAACGAGAAGTCGTAGAGACAGGTGACCAACTGCATACGATTCATTGACCTTTGATCTTGAAATTTTTGCAAAGGTCAAAGGCCAAGGTCATTCCAAAAATGAGAAATTAAGCTTTTTTAAATATCTCTTTAGTTTTTCAACATATTTTTAATGTCTTTCCATCATTGATATGTACTCTTGAAACTATTTCAGAGATTTGATTTTTGTTCCCAAAGATTAACCCTTTTGAAAGTTATTGCCCCTTGTGCGAAAAAACCTTGGTATCGCTACTCCTCCGAAACTGTAGACCGTAGATACACCAAACCTTCACTTATGTCTAAAGGGTCTTAAGGCATAACTTCGCTGTATAAGTGCGAAAGGATCTGATGACCCCTAATATGAGTTATTGTCCTTTAACGTCTTTGTAATTACTATTAAACCTTATAACTTGAAAACTATAAGTCGTAGAAGCATGGGGTCAATTGCATTATGATCTTTGACCTATGACCTTGAACATTGTGCAAGGTCAAGGTCATTTTATTTTTATTTTCATTTTTTCAATTCTTTAAGACAGCTTTGGTTTTTCATTCATGGAGTTTAAATTTAATGAGTCAGATATAAAACAAATTTGAAATTCAAAGAAGGTGGAAAGACCTCTTATTGTTCTGTGAACAATAAGTCTCCTAGTTATGTTCCCCAAACGAAGTTGGGGAACATATTGGTTTTACTCTGTTTCTTATTAAGGTCTTCCGTCTTCAGCGGAAGACCTTCTTGTTATTCGTTTGTTTCTTTTCCACTGTTTTTCTTATTATTTTTTTTCTTACCGATTTTTTGCACGCGATTTCTCGAAAACGGTCTGTTAGATTTTTATGAAACTTTCAGGTCTGATAGAACATATAAAAATCTCGATACCCTTCTTTTTATTTTGATGACGTCACTTCCGGTTCGGAGATTTTCACAGTTTTGTGATTTTTAAGGGTCAGTTTGTCCGTCGCTCTTCTTAAAAAGCGCTCATCACAGGAAGATGAAACCTTTTCAGGAACATAGAGCAACATATGTAGATTTGCATAGTGTTGTTACAGTGGCTGGAACGTTATTGTTGACAACCTACACGAACGATCACGTTACACGAACGATTCCGCACGATTAACGCACGATAAAACCTGTTACACGAACGATCTTTCACGTTCACGATTCTACACGTTACACGATCTTACACGATTGTTCACGCAAACGCACGATTCTTCACTCAAAATACTTCAAAATATTTAGGATTCAATATTATCAAAACGAAATACGGCTTAATACTTATTTAAGATTTCAAAGAATTATCAATATTATTTCATAGACTTTGAAGAAAAAAACGAAAAATAATATTTCTGTAACTAAATATATGCAAGACTTAATATTTTAGATTAAAAAAAATTATTTCTAAGGTAATTCTCCGATAAAAAAAACGGATTTTGTTCGCTCTATTAGACGATGTACATGTATGTGGGTCGTATAATTTGATTGAATTGGATATCATGATATGCAGAAAGGGGGATACGATTGAACAAAAATGGCAGCATGGAATGACTTATATTAAAATTACAAATTTTATCCTTATATTTCCAATGATTCAATGTCTGATAAACTTGCCAATTATTCAACTTTTTTATTTGCAGAAATTTAAAATTAATTAATTACAAATAGGCTTCAGAGATAAGCACAGATAATCAAAACCCCCGAAAATCATGCCGTGACCATGTATATTTGTCGACTAACTAGTTACATGTATGTAAGCATTGAGAAATGTTTATTTCTTTGTAAAAAAAATATATTAATTTTCAATGAATTGATTTCAAAATTTTCTTGACCACAGTAAGAAGTAAATAATAATTAAAATCAGATTTTTCAAAAATGCGTTGAAGATCTAAGTACTGTTTATCACAATATTGATCGCGCTATTTGACGAGAACTTAATATTGTACGACTTACTATATTGCTTGTTTACGGGCGATAAGTAGTTCGTTCTGCATTCTTTTATGTAAATTGCGCTTTTTCATTTTACGTGGATTTTAATTAATAAATTAAGAAAAACAAACAAAGGAAGTGCTTATTTTACAAATAACATTCCGATAAAAACTTACAAAACGAAATTTACACGATTCTAAACGCACGATCTCGCACGATTAAAAACGCACACGATTGAGTCTGATACACGAACGATCACGCACGTTACACGAACGATCACTCACGATACACGAACGATTCTACACGATTGGTTTGTCAACAATAACGTTCCAGCCACTGTAACTTTCACCGGAAGTACTGCACGTTAACACTCGGTATGGACTGAAAAAAGTCATATTGAGCGTTTCAAAATTTCTAACACTTTTTCTATTATATCATTTTACTTGTAAATATTTTGTTAAAACATGTAGAACAAAAGTTGTGAAGAAATTTGAGATCTTTCAATTGATATCTCAAAAAAAGGGCTGACCCCTAAAATAAGGGATCTAGAGGGGCCAAAAGTTTTTAATTGATATCTCAAAAAGTTTTGAGAATTTGTAATATGTCAAAGAAGAAAAGTTGTTCAAAATGTCAAGTTTAATCTATTTGTGTCGTCAAAATACGTCCGGCGTCGTCACTACCGGTCAAACCGGAAGTAGTCAAAAACGTGTATTTTTGCCGTTCTTGTCAAGTTTTTGGGTAATATATGTGTCTGGGAGCATAAAAATTAATTTTCCGTCCGTCGTCATCACTTCCGGTTAAACCGGAAGTAGCAAAAATTTGCATATTTTTGCATTAATTAACATAGCTTTAGATGATTCAAACCATTTTAGGCGTTATTTCTCATTTTTGTTAAAAATGAAAGCTGCTTCCGGTCAAACAGGACGGAAGACCTTTTCGTTGCTTTGCAACGAGCTCGGCTCTAGTTATCATTATTATTAAGGTCTTCCGTCTCCAACGGAAGACCTTATTGTTTTCGTTCGGTTTCTTTTTCCCTATTATTAAGGTCTTCCGTTTTCAACGTAAGACCTTATTGTTTTCGTTCGGTTTCTTTTTCCCTATTATTATTATTATTATTATTAGGGTCTTCCGTCTCCAACGGAAGACCCTTCTATTATTCTATTGTTTCTTTTTCACTTTTATTAATATTATTTTTTTCTGTCGATATTTTGTGCAGACGATTTCTCAGAGATGTTTGGACGGATTTATATGAAATTTTCTTGGATGATGTATCATGATCTGAAGTTAGTATGTTTGTTTTAATTTATCGAAATTCACTTCCGGTCGTGAATTATCGCCCTTGAATTGGACTTTTAGTGACCATTTTGTCCGGACAAAAACTCGAAAACGTCAAAAGTTAGAGTAACGAAATTTTCAGCGAATACTGTCGACACGTTATAGTTTTGTACCTATATTTTCAAATCTTCCGGAAGTGCCTAGTATGGAAGCTCAGTAGGGGTCGAAATTTAGGACACGAATCATGACTGATTTTTTAAGACATTTTGTTCATATCTTTTAAAGTATAATTATTTTGTTAAAACATACTGAACAAAATTTGTACAAAACGAAAAGATCTTTAATATGATATCAAGAAAAAAGTGCTGACTCATCATATTAGAGGCCAAAAGGGGCCAAAAGTCTTTTTTCGATAACTCTTTAACAGTCAATATTTTGTTATACATTATTGAAGCAAAAATATTTATCTCAACAATCTACAACTGTATATGATGATGTTAATGTCGTATATTACATAATTAGGGGCCACAAGGGGCCAAAATGCTAAATCTTTGTCGCTTTATATCTCAAAAGCGGGAAATATTTTGGTAAGTAATATTGAAAAAAAGATGTTCAAAATAATGTTCTGAACAATGTGCAGCCTTTCAATTTTCGCTAAACATCCCCATTAAGGAGTTGAAGGGCTGGCCCCTAAATATTTCTTACGCAAATAACACGAAAACGAAAAAGAATCTCTGAATAGTTGTTGAACAAAAAGTGTTCAAAATCATTGAAGGTTTAAGGTAAAATCCAGAAAAAGGGGCTGGACACTCAAATTACGGGCCTAGAGGGGCCAAAATTCTTCATCGATAACTCTTTTGCAGGCAATATTTTGTCATACCTTACTGAAGCAAAATTGTTTATCTGAACAATCTATAGCTATATATTATGATATTAATGTCGTATGTTAAATAATTAGGGGCCACAAGGGGCCAAAATGCTAAATCTTTGACGCTTTGTATCTCAAAAGTGAGAAATATTTTGATAAATGATATTGAACAAAAGATGTTCAAAATAATGTCCTTAACAATATGCAAACCTTCCATTTTTCGCTAAACGTCCCCATTAAGGAGTTGAAGGGCTGGCCTCTAAATATTTCTACCAAATAACTTGAAAACGAAAAAGAATCTCTGAATAGTTGTTGAACAAAAAGTGTTCAAAATCCTGACAGCTTTAAAATGATATAAAGAAAAAAAGGGCTGATCCCTAATATTAGGGGCTGTGAGGGGCCAAAAGTCGATTTTTGAAGTATTATTGTTTAATGTCTTTTTACAGATAATGGAAAATCATTATTTAAAAATGAAAATCTCAATCAAAATCTTATCTCATCTCATCAAGAATCGGACGGAAGACCCACTCGTTGCTCGCAACGAGATCGTATCTAGTTATTATTATTATTCTTACCGATTTTGTGCACGCGAGTTCTCGGTAGTGGCTCATCCGAAACTTTCAGATCTGATAGGTATTGGTCTGAACCTTATTGGAAATTTTTTTCGGCGATGACGTCACTTTCTATCTCGAGATATTATGGATTTTTTGATTTTTAGAGGGTAGGCTTGTCCGGGAAACTCCTCCGAAACGACTTAAGATATTGACTTAAGATTTTCAGTGAAAGTAAAGGAAGAATTGTAGATTTGCGGGCTCGTGTCCAAATCTTTCTAGCGCAAAAGGCGCCGAAGCTCGGTAGGGCCCGAAAAAATATCTCAGAAACATCTCACAAAATTTGACACCTTTCATTTCATATCTTCTTATCTCTTCATAATTTGTTAAGGCATATTGAACAAAAGTTGTGCAGAATGAAAAGAACTATTATATGATATGACGAAAATGGGGCTGACTCATCAAATTAGGGGCTGAGAGGGGCCAGAAGTATTTTATCTTTAACTCTTTAATGATCAAGATTTTGTGATACATTACAGAAGCAAAGTTGTTCATATTAACGATTTGCAACAATATATTACAATATTTTGGTCATCTGTTACGTAATAAGGGGTCACGAGGGGCCAGAATGCTAAATCTTTGACGCTTAATATCTCGAAAAGGGGGGAAATTTTAATAAGCAATATTGAACAAAAGATCAGAATAATATTCTAAACAATATGTATACTTTGAATTTTTTCCAATGGTCCTATTAAGGACTTGTAAGGGTGGTCCCTACATATTTATATTAGGCATATATCCACAACGAAAAGAAATCTCTGATTAGGTTGTGTACAAAAAGTCTTTAAAATCACAAGATCTGTCATTTGATATCAAGAAAAAGGGGCTGAGTCCTCAAATTTAGGGCTCAGAGGGGTCAAAAGTCTTTCATCTTCAACTCTTTCATGAATTATTTGTGATAAGTATACATAATGAGAAGCAAAGATATTCGTTTTAACGATATGCAACAATATATTATAAAATTTTGATCATATGTTACGTAATAAGGGGTCGCAAGGGGCCAAAATGCTTTATTTTTTATGCTCTATGTCTCGAAAAAGGGGAGTATTTTATAAGCCATATTGAACAAAAGCTATTCAGAATATTGGATAAAAAACAGAAACTTCAAATTTGATGGAGAAAAACTTAATGTCATTCTCTTTTAACGAATATCTCAGTCAAAATCACATCTAATCTTATCAAGAAATTCAACGGAAGACCTACTCGTTGCTCGCAACGAGATCTCATCTAGTTATTATTAAGGTCTTCCGTCTTCACGGAAGACCTTATAGTGATTCTATTGTTTCTTATTCTTATTAAGGTCTTCCGTCTCCAACGACCTTATTGTTTTCGTTCGGTTTCTTTTTCTCTATTATTATTATTATTTTATTATTTTTTTTTTCTTACCGATTTTGTGCACGCGATTTCTCGGAAACGGCTGGGTCGATTTTCACGAAACTTTCAGATCTGATAGATATTCGTCTGAACCTTATTGGAAATTTTTTATGTGTACGCCGTCACTTCCGGTCGTGAGATATGGACGATTTACTGATTTTAAGAGGGTCAGCTTGTCCTG
>NW_026935128.1:0-6377 GCF_032062105.1 Saccostrea cuccullata | reverse complement strand
AATAAAATACGAAGTCAACAAACAGTAATTAAGGTAATGGTAAAATTATGTATGTCCAATGCAATGGTTACATTTAGGTGTATCAGGTTAGAATTAGCTATAATATGCATGTAGTTTTATTTAGCTGTACAAAAAGTTTAAATTACTTGAAGCTGACTTGAACTCTTAAAAAGGCATCATTTTTCATCTTTTTACGACTTACTACATTCCTTAGTTAGAATAATCTAACTGTGTCTCGGTACAGGCCCTCACCACAGTTAGAATACGTCCCATATACTTGTAATGTAGCAAATCGGAGCGGATCCGCTCCGAAACGATTTTGAAGAATATAAAATGATTTGCACTGGGAATAACTACCAAAATAATCAAAACAAACCTTCTTGAGATTGCTTATGCCTTTTATCCCAAAAAGTAATCCATATAAATACGAAAATCCAATTCATTTTCTCAACGTTTTTCTCGAGATTCAAATTACTACATTCGGAACTCTCTAGATTGTACATAGTAAATGCACTATGCGAGTTATCGCCCGTGTTTCTTTCTGCTACATTACGAATACACGGAACGAATTCTATCGTTAAACCGGGTCCGTAGGACAATATCATTTTAGCGATAGAACATTCTATCTATACATTCCTGTACGCCTTTGTCCGCCATTCTTCGATTCCGCCATATTTATTTGAAAATTTTTGGTCACTGTAACGCTAGCGGTTCTGCTAACTGTATATGGTATAAATGATTTAACTCAACTTCCTTCATAAATGTACCATTCGCAAAGAAGACATAAGATTATAAACATTAAACAATTAAATTTATTAAATGCATTATCAACAAACAATTTATTTCAAACGACGACATTCACACCACATTCATACCAAAATTAACAACAATAAATTAAGTTTTATTAAATTAAATAAGAAGAATCATAGCGTAAAACAGACTGAAAAACCACCCAAAAATCTATCGTGTCTATTTCCCAAAATGTCTAATAATGAAATCAAGTCGTAGTTAAATGTATAACTTTGACTTGTAAAACTTACACAAGCTTTACTGTATGTCACAGGTTAGCTTGTTAATCTCCTAAACTCTTTATTAAAATGGGACACAAGCCGTGGTTATTCATAACGTTGACTTGTTAAACCTAAAGCAAGCTTTACTGTATTAAACAGATTCAGCTTGTAAATACTACGGGCCATAAATGTTAAGTCCTATAATCTTAATTAAGTTTCAAGTAAAGTAAAAATTAAATTCCCAAGTTCTGTTAATGAAAAATTCTATGAAAAATTCTAAAGAAAAATTTACGTATCTAGACAAATTAAATTACTGAATCTAAACAAAATAAAAAAATTGACTTTCGTTGAATTAATCAACTTTAGTCATCATAAAAGAGAAAGATAGCAAACGTATAACTTTTGTTACATAGTTTGCCGTAAAATAAAAATTAAATAAATGTAGAGTAAAATTGTAAAATAAAATAATCCTAGAAAAATAATTACTGAAAAGAACTACTCAGTCATAGACTGTTGAGTTCTTAAAACAACCGATCACGGACAATAGTAATTTTACTATTTAATGTCCTACACGGTTAAATCCTATCCTAACTAAATAAATGAAAAATAAAATAAATTCCTAAATAAAATAAAAGATAGACAAAAATAAAAGTTAAAATAAAATCCTAACAAAAATCTACAAGCTCCGTAAAACGGACCTACCAAATCAAAACAAGCAGAAGAGTGACTAAAATTCCTCAGCGTCTAACTTTTATATGACTCAAAGACAGAAAATGACGGAAAAAGACGGAAAATGCTGGAAAAAGACGGAATTATTAATTATGAAATTTCATTGGATTAATAACTAATGATCAATTATATCGAACATTCTGATTGGTCAATAGTAAAACATCACGACCTTTCACGTGAACAAGTGTTACCAAATAATCTACACAAATGTAAAATCATTCTTTCTCACATATTATCAATTAAAACAAAATATGTTTCACAACAAATAATTTAAACAAAACATATTAAGCTCAAAACAATATTTAGTTCATCTCAAGATACATTCATTCGTAAGATAGCGCCATTTATACTCAGTAAATTTATCGACTACACAACCAATAGGAGAACAATTTATCGAATAGATTAACAAGTTTCTAAACCGGAAGTACATCGTACAGAAGAGCTCCAAAACTGTCAAACATGTGTCAAAAGAAGTTTAGACTGTTCACAGGTATCAAATCAATTAACTAACACTAAACAAACAACAATCACATACCTTTACGCACAGTAATAGGTTGCAATATATACGTATGTAATAATTTACAAATGGCTCACTTTCTTAATCTCCTATCAAACTCTAACTCAGTTCGAATTATCTCTGTCATGTTTACATTACCAACATGCTATGATACTACAATTTACTCTTGATTCCAAGTATTTAGAAATACAATTACATAACTCAAGTACAACTTTGCGAACAGCACATTCATAGTAAAACAAAATAAAACTTCTTGAATATACAAACTTCATCAACCCGCTCCAAATTACTATAAAGCATGATGACATATTACAGTCATTGACTCTATTTGATAGAAAAATCAACCCGCTCCAAGCTCACACAATTACAGCAAAATATTACAGACATTGAATCAGAATAAAACCGTGTGAATAAACAAGCTTCATCAACCCGCTCCAAATCACCATAAAGCATGAAGACATATTACAGTCATTGACTCTATTTGATAGAAAAATCAACCCGCTCCAAGCTCACACAATTACAGTAAAGTATTACAGTCATTGACTCAGCATGAATAAACACTATATTGCGGATTAAATAATGAATGTCATATACCCTAACTACATTACATAAAAATTAAAAAAGGGGGGGGGTCACATACACTACAGTCACCGTACCTGCTATATATAGCCTGGTACATTTTTTTCACTTAAGGAAGCTCTAAACTACGACGGCGTATTCGTGCCATTTTAACAATGTAGAAAATTTTTTTTAAAATCGTTTAAACGATTTAAGAAAACGTTTGTACGATTTAATAAATCGTTTGTACAATTTAATAAATCGTTTGTACATTTTAATAAATCGTTTGTACAATTTAATAAATCGTTTGTACAATTTAATAAGTCGTTTGTACGATTTAATAAATTGTTTGTACAATTTAGTGAATCGTTTGTACAATTTAATAAATCGTTTGTACAATTTGTTTGTTAAATCGTTTGTTCAATTTATTAAATCGTACAAACAATTTTTTAAATCTAAATTGTTCAAACGATTTATAAAAATCGTACAAACTATTTTTAAAAATCGTATAAACGATTTAATAAATTGTACAAACGATTTAACAAACAAATTGTACAAACGATTTATTAAACTGTACAAACAATTTATTAAATCGTACAAACGACTTATTAAATTGTACAAACGATTTATTAAATTGTACAAATGATTTATTAAATCGTACAAACGATTTATTAAATCGTACAAACGTTTTCTTAAATCGTTCAAACGATTATAAAAAAAAATTCTACATTGTTAAAATGGCACGAATACGCCGTCGTACTAAACACTAACAGAAACTGTTTTTTTGGACTCGGAGAAAAATATATCATATAAAGATTTGCATATTGAGACTTTTTCATTCATTTAGAACATAGGGTACGTGCCTTATTTGCGCAGGAAAAATGTTCAAAGACAATGGACTATTTGTGGGCAGAAATAAATGTTGTTAACTTATATAGGGAAAAATTAATGAAGATTATTGATTATATTTCTTACTTTTGGTCTTATATAATGCTAAAAATATTTTAATCTATTACAGATCATGTCATTAATTGTAAATAACAATTTCTTTAATCTTACATATAAGGGCAGACCACTCTAACTGCATAAAACTACCCTATAAAATAGAGCTCTTTAGGTGCAGTGTTTAGAGCGTCCTTAATTAAGTGATTTTCTAGCCTGATTGTCGACATGTACACATCTCCGATAGCTTAGTTTTTAGAAGTCCATAAACTGACCAAATACATGTTTGAAAAGTAAAAATCCAACAAAAACTAGAACTATACCGAGAAGTAAAATATTTTTGAATGCATTTGCTGCAATATAGAAAAAAAACACTAAGACGGAATACATTCATGTACAGCAAAAACAGTTTGGATATGCTCGCATGCAGGTCGAGAAAACGCGTCGAACGCAGTGGTAAAAACATTTACCTGAATACTGCTGTCGTTACAGGGATGTGCACATGTCGAAAGAAATATCCTATTTTACTTTTATTGAAAAATGCATCTCAGAAATCATGTAATCCATTGCTAACTCAACAGTAAAAAATTTCACATCATAGCATTTGGTCCATGCCGAGCAGTTTGTTTGGTCAGGGAAAATTTCAAAGGTGGAAAGCTCACTGGTATCTCATGATTTTGGTTGATTGGAAAAAAAATGCAAATATTTTTTTTTTCAATATTTAAATGAATATTACTCTTGTCTGTAAATGTTGTAAAAAAAATTTATAAACATGGCTTAACTATATCAAATTTATTATATAGCATGCATCATTACGAATCATTCATCTTTTGAAGAGATTATCGTGTGAAAGGGGGGGGGGGTAATAAAACATGCATAACACTCTCAAAAATTATTTAAACAAACGTCTGAAAAAGATCAGATTTCTTTATGATCAATTATTTTCAAATTATTTACTGTATACTGGCTTTATTTTTTGTTTAAATGTACCTAATATAACTTGATTTAAAGTTATTTATTTTATACACAGTAAACAAGTTTGATTCTGTGGTACATGGATGATCAAAATAGAATTTAAAGTGAATTATATTTCTTGACATATATATTATATATATAGTAATCGTTAATTCCGTCCGTCTGTACGTCTGTCCGTCCTTCCGTCTGTTACGCTTTGGGGTACCCATCTAGCTCTTATCCGCAACTCCTCTTATACCACTGAGTGAAATTTAATGAAACTTTCACAGAGTGCCAGTGAGAATTCCACATTCTACCTAAAATTAGCTTTTTTTAAAATCCTCTTGTCTAAATAATTTTGTCCAGATTCCGTATCTGAGAAGGTATTTGAGGAAGTTCCCAAAATTCCCATTCCTGTGATGTAGATTTCACGTTTATTATACCCCCCGCTTGAAAAGCGGGAGGGTATATAGTAATCGTTAATTCCGTCCGTCCTTCCGTCCGTCTGTTACGCTTTGGGGTACCCATCTCTTATCCGCAACTCCTCTCATACCACTAAATGAAATTTGATGAGAGTACTTATTACACAATGACATTGTGACCTCCTATTTCACTTTTTGATCCGACATATATTTTGGGTTTCCCGGCCACAGCAAAACATGGACTTTGCCATTATAACTATATGGTTACAGACTACTAATTTTACCCCTATCTCATTGACCACTCAAGTAGTTCCAGTTTAAAAATAGAGGTTTTTTCTTAAAAATTCTTTGGGGTGTTTATGGAGTAGAATGGGCTTATTTTTGGGCATAAATGGAAAGGAGAGGGTCTGAAAAAAATTCTAAAAATGATTATAATGGGAAATTTTGCTTTTAAGTGCGTAGTAGGAAGGGTGTAAAGAGGCCCATATTTACCCTTTCCTCGAAGAGAAAGTGAAAAAAGCAGGGTAGGGGTTATTTGCGATGCCATAAAAGGACTTGCAGACTATGAATGTTCCTGAGAACTTGGTAAATTTTTGGACTTGAAATGGTCTTACACTGTGCCAAGTTTCAGGTAAGTTGAGCCGGTGTAATTTTTTAAAATATTTTTTATGTTATAAAGGAATGTATAGCAAAATAATTGGTAGTCTGTGTCCTATCAGGTCAAAGGTCAAAACTCGTGTTAATCAGTTTATTGGCACTTTTCGGATAATTTGGAACTAATTATGCTAATTGTTGAAAAAATTAATGGATAAAATTATATTTTAGAGAAGTTAAATGGATTTAAATAATTAAAAAGGGGGAGGGGGCACCTGCTCAGGTTGTCAAAGGGTATGACATAATGTGTGCAATTGATGTGTGTCAAGAATTTATGCAATATGAATTTTGATTCTTTATATAATGCTGTAGGTAACATAGAACCCATTCCCCGCCTATCCTGTTATCTTAAATGTCAAATGGAGTTCAAAAAGCAAGGTAAGTTTTTATATTTGATTGTTCAGATTACACTATTGTTAGTAGGAAAGAAATGCCTTATTTCTCAAAACTTAAGCTACTTGGTATTTGTAATTATAGTTGTCCCAATTACTTATTAATTTGACACAATATTTTATTAATTATGAATGTGAACTGAAGATAAAATGCTTTCAAATTCATTTTTTAGTGGCTCATATTAAGCGGATTGTGGGG
>NW_026935127.1:0-63466 GCF_032062105.1 Saccostrea cuccullata | reverse complement strand
GGCAAAATCAAAATACCTAAACCTTACTGCACATCTACATGACACCACCAATCATCTTCCAAAAGATGATTAGGCTGCTGAGTAAAATGTAGAAGGAGTTCAGGAAAGACGGGGCTTTTAGCATAAAAAACATCATTTTTCGACCCCCATTTGACCCCCTGGGGAAAAATCAAAATACTGAAACCTTACTGCACATCTACATGACACCACCAACCATCTCCCAAAAGATGATTAGGCTGCTGAGTAAAATGTAGAAGTAGTTCAGGGAAGACGGGGCTTTTAGCATAAAAAAAACGTCATTTTTCGACCCCCATTTGACCCCCGGGGCAAAATCAAAATTCCGAAACCTTACTGCACATCAACATGACACCACCAACCATCTCCCAAAACATGATTAGGCTGCTGAGTAAAATGTAGAAGGAGTTCAGGAAAGACGGGGCTTTTAGCATAAAAAATGTCATTTTTCGACCCCCATTTGACCCCCCGGGGCAAAATCAAAATTCCAAAACCTTACTGCACATCTACATGACACCACCAACCATCTCCCTAAAGATGATTAGGCTGCTGAGTAAAATGTAGAAGTAGTTCAGGGAAGACGGGGCTTTTAGCATAAAAAATGTCATTTTTCAACCCCAATTTGAACCCCCGGGGCAAAATCAAAATACCGAAACCTTACTGCACATCTACATGACACCACCAACCATTTCCCAAAAGATGATTAGGTTTCTGAGTAAACTGTAGAAGGAGTTCAGGGAAGACGGGGCTTTTAGCATAAAAAACATCATTTTTCGACCCCCATTTGACCCCCCGGGGCAAAATCAAAATACCTAAACCTTACTGCACATCTACATGTCACCACCAATCATCTCCCAACAGATGATTAGGCTGCTGAGTAAAATGTAGAAGGAGTTCAGGAAAGACGGGGCTTTTAGCATAAAAAACATCATTTTTCGACCCCCATTTGACCCCCTGGGGCAAAATCAAAATACTGAAACCTTACTGCACATCTACATGACACCACCAACCATCTCCCAAAAGATGATTAGGCTGCTGAGTAAAATGTAGAAGTAGTTCAGGGAAGACGGGGCTTTTAGCATAAAGAAAACGTCATTTTTCGACCCCCATTTGACCCCCGGGGCAAAATCAAAATTCCGAAACCTTACTGCACATCTACATGACACCACCAACCATCTCCCAAAAGATGATTAGGCTGCTGAGTAAAATGTAGAAGTAGTTCAGGGAAGACGGGGCTTTTAGCATTAAAAAAACGTCATTTTTCGACCCCCATTTGACCCCCGGGGCAAAATCAAAATTCCGAAACCTTACTGCACATCAACATGACACCACCAACCATCTCCCAACACATGATTAGTGATCTTAGTAAAATGTAGAAGGAGTTCAGGAAAGACGGGGCTTTTAGCATAAAAAATGTCATTTTTCGACCCCCATTTGACCCCCCGGGGCAAAATCAAAATTCCAAAACCTTACTGCACATCTACATGACACCACCAACCATCTCCCTAAAGATGATTAGGCTGCTGAGTAAAATGTAGAAGTAGTTCAGGGAAGACGGGGCTTTTAGCATAAAAAATGTCATTTTTCAACCCCAATTTGAACCCCCGGGGCAAAATCAAAATACCGAAACCTTACTGCACATCTACATGACACCACCAACCATTTCCCAAAAGATGATTAGGCTGCTGAGTAAACTGTAGAAGGAGTTCAGGGAAGACGGGACTTTTAGCATAAAAAACATCATTTTTCGACCCCCATTTGACCCCCCGGGGCAAAATCAAAATACCTAAACCTTACTGCACATCTACATGTCACCACCAATCATCTCCCAAAAGATGATTAGGCTGCTGAGTAAAATGTAGAAGGAGTTCAGGAAAGACGGGGCTTTTAGCATAAAAAAACATCATTTTTCGACCCCCATTTGACCCCCTGGGGCAAAATCAAAATACTGAAACCTTACTGCACATCTACATGACACCACCAACCATCTCCCAAAAGATGATTAGGCTGCTGAGTAAAATGTAGAAGTAGTTCAGGGAAGACGGGGCTTTTAGCATAAAGAAAACGTCATTTTTCGACCCCCATTTGACCCCCGGGGCAAAATCAAAATTCCGAAACCTTACTGCACATCTACATGACACCACCAACCATCTCCCAAAAGATGATTAGGCTGCTGAGTAAAATGTAGAAGGAGTTCAGGGAAGAAGGGGTTTTTAGCATTAAAAAAATGTCATTTTTCGACCCCCATTTGACCCCCCGGGGCAAAATCAAAATTCCAAAACCTTACTGCACATCTACATGACACCACCAACCATCTCCCTAAAGATGATTAGGCTGATGAGTAAAATGTAGAAGTAGTTCAGGGAAGACGGGGCTTTTAGCATAAGGCCTAGAAAAAAAATATGTTTGTTTCTGCTTTCAGGCTGAAAAAGTATAGGGTAGGTAGGTAGGTAGGCAATTTTTTTTTGAAAAATTTTTTTTTGCTTCTTTAATCAAAACATGTATAGAAGTAACATTAATGACAAAAGAAATAGTGTTTTCAAGCATTTCTGTGACTTAAACTTATAATAGAAAGGTGACCCAAACTTCTTTCTGTCTTGAAAAGCTTGCAAAGTTGGAGACTATAATTCCCTGGGTGAAATCTTGCATATCATCATGACATGGGACAAAAGCATTAAAAAAATGTTTAGGGTCGGCACTATAAATTAGGGTCGGTCGGGAAAGCAGAAACAAACATATTTTTTTTCTAGGCCTAAAAAAACGTCATTTTTCGACCCCCATTTGACCCCCGGGGCAAAATCAAAAATTTTCAAAATATTTAACTCTCCTAAAAGATGATCAGGCTACTGATTTGACCCCCCGGGGCAAAATTAAAATTCTGAAACCTTACTGCACATCTACATGACACCACCAATCATCTCCCTAAAGATGATTAGGCTGCTGAGTAAAATGTAGAAGGAGTTCAGGGAAGACGGGGCTTTTAGCATAAAAAATATCATTTTTCAATCCCAATTTGAACCCCCGGGGCAAAATCAAAATACCGAAACCTTACTGCACATCTACATGACACCACCAACCATTTCCCAAAAGATGATTAGGCTGCTGAGTAAACTGTAGAAGGAGTTCAGGGAAGACGGGGCTGTTAGCATAAAAAAACATCATTTTTCGACCCCCATTTGACCCCCCGGGGCAAAATCAAAATACCTAAACCTTACTGCTCATCTACATGACACCACCAATCATCTCCCAAAAGATGATTAGGCTGCTGAGTAAAATGTAGAAGGAGTTCAGGAAAGACGGGGCTTTTAGCATAAAAAACATCATTTTTCGACCCCCATTTGACCCCCTGGGGCAAAATAAAAATACTGAAACCTTACTGCACATCTACATGACACCACCAACCATCTCCCAAAAGATGATTAGGCTGCTGAGTAAAATGTAGAAGTAGTTCAGGGAAGACGGGGCTTTTAGCATAAAAAAAACGTCATTTTTCGACCCCCATTTGACCCCCGGGGCAAAATCAAAATTCCGAAACCTTACTGCACATCTACATGACACCACCAACCATCTCCCAAAAGATGATTAGGCTGCTGAGTAAAATGTAGAAGGAGTTCAGGGAAGACGGGGCTTTTAGCATAAAAAATGTCATTTTTCGACCCCCATTTGACCCCCCGGGGCAAAATCAAAATTCCAAAACCTTACTGCACATCTACATGACACCACCAACCATCTCCCTAAAGATGATTAGGCTGCTGAGTAAAATGTAGAAGTAGTTCAGGGAAGACGGGGCTTTTAGCATAAAAAAAACGTCATTTTTCGACCCCCATTTGACCCCCGGGGCAAAATCAAAATTCCGAAACCTTACTGCACATCTACATGACACCACCAACCATCTCCCAAAAGATGATTAGGCTGCTGAGTAAAATGTAGAAGGAGTTCAGGGAAGACGGGGCTTTTAGCATAAAAAATGTCATTTTTCGACCCCCATTTGACCCCCTGGGGCAAAATCAAAATTCCAAAACCTTATTGCACATCTACATGACACCACCAACCATCTCCCAACAGATGATTAGGCTGCTAAGTAAAATGTAGAAGTAGTTCAGGGAAGACGGGGCTTTTAGCATAAAAAACGTCATTTTTCGACCCCCATTTGACCCCCCGGGGCAAAATCAAAATTCCGAAACCTTACTGCACATCTACATGACACCACCAACCATCTCCCAAAAGATGATTAAGCTACTGTGTAAAATGTAGGAGGAGTTCAGGGAAGAAAAGTGTGACAGACGGACGGACGGACATGAGTAACAACAATATACCCGAACTTTCTTTAGAAAGTGCAGGTATAACAATTATTGCTGTTTTTGAGGTCAATACAATGATTTAGCCATCTGGGAGTACAATATTCACCAAGTCCGAACAAAGATTTAGCCATCTGAGAAGTACAATATTCATCAAGCCCGAACAATGATTTAGCCATTTGAGGAGTACAATATTCACCAAGCCCGAACAATGATTTAGCCATCTGAAAAGTACAAGATTAACCTCGCCCTTCGGGCTCGGTGAATATTGTACTCCTCAGATGGCTTAATCATTGTATTGACCTCAAAAACAGCAATTATTATACAATTATGGACTCCTTTGGTGTTGAATATGGTTTGTTATTCACCAGAAAAATATTCATATTGACCGAGGCGAAGCCGAGGTCAATATGGATATTTTTCTGGTGAATAACAAACCATATTCAACACCAAAAGAGTCCATAATTGTTTTATTATATAGTCGGGATTTGAATAAAAAATACATTGAAGGCTGTATGACGACACCATTTTCATTTACGATCTTCCATTGTTGAAAATAAAAAAATCTCTAGATTACTTTTTGTAACCTCCGAGTTTTCCATTCCGAGTTTCGCTATGTGTAAGACGTCCAAATGTTAAAGAATAATCCTGAAATAGGTTTGAATAATTGTTTTCCTGCTCAGATACGTAGCTCTCTGCGGCCGTTACAACCATTGTTTACAACGTTGTTTGATGTTTTGATTGTGACGTCACAATGCCGTTGCACGCGAATCGACCCTCCAGTGAATACGGCCTAAAATCCGGTGAATATGTAGTGTTATGAACTGTGTGCGTTTGTATAGATTACATGTATATAAGGACTGTAAATAGACTATATAAAAATGTATATTATTGACGTTAATTTTCCAGAATTGTCATTCATGATGTATTAGTATTTTTGTTATATTTACATATCAACAACAACAATCCTTTATAAAATAGGGGTATCAGTTTCAGATTTATTTCATAATCTCTTTACATATAGACCGTAAAGCGGATTTCTTTAGCGAAAGTACTAGAATATTGATGTGGCTTATTCAGGGGTATGCTAATAAATTTTTGGATGTCGTCAGTATTATAATATACCTGGTTATGCCAACAAATTGAATACCACGCGTTGTTCGTTGCTTTGCTTCTTTACGGCCAGGTGTGTTAAAAGACCGACGACATCCAAAAATAAGAATTCAGTTCTTATATTTACATTTTCTAATTTTTATCTCTCACAATTGTTTATTTCGGTAATCTTTACATCAATTTAGCGACTTTTAGAACTGGTGTGCTGGCATGTATTAGAAACCGTTTATGTCGTTGGAAAGCTAAATAACACAAATGGCAAATAAATTTAAAACGCACGGTTGTTGTATTCAAAGCTAGTTTAACAGCATAAGCACATTTATATTTTATAAATAATTTTATGGCACATCTTTGTAGTAAAAGGGGGATAACTCTAACATTACACTTCACAGAAATGTAGATTGGCTAACTTGGTATGAATTGACGCATTGCGCGCACCTCCGGATATACGTCATAAAAACCTTCCCAAGCAAGGGCTCCATGCAGAATCCCAAGCAAGGGCTCCATGCAGAATCCACATGTACTTTTGACTTGATTTTACAAAAAAGTGAACGGTATGTAAGTCAGTCAGTGTTATACGTTATTGCAGACCGAGTTTTGGGTGGAAATTGTTATAAACAGTATTATATACGAAAATTCATCCTAGATTTTTCCCCGCATTGCGCGGGCTCAGCAACAATTTGAGCATGGAGCCATGTTGGCAGTGGAATGGCGCGCAGGTGTGACTACTTGTAAATTAAGATATTAATTAGTGAAATATTGAAACAGAGGGACACGCCATTTAACAACGGACCACATCGAAACTGACATTTGCGGCATCAGTGACCAGTTGCTCATATAACGTTAGTGAGATAATTTGGGCCTCGTATCAGTCAGAGAGGTCAAGGTCATTAACGAAATTCAGACAATGACACGCGTGTTGATTTTGGGGAGTTCCCATACGAATCGTCTGAAACAATTTATAGACAGGAATCCCCAGTTAAATAATTTTGCATTGGGAAACGATCCCCTTGTAAATTTTTATGGTATCGGTGGAGGCCGCATTAATGACTCAGCTCACTGCCAGCGATGGGAACAGCAAATATCAAGGTGGCTACCACACCATCTTATCTTTCACGCGGGTGGAAATGATTTGGATGACAGAGAGTGTTCCGAGAAACTAGCTAATGAAATAGCATTGCGCTTAATCGCTTTCATAGATAGTGTTAAATGTAAATTCGACATTAAGAGTGTCACAATTATGCAGTTGTTGCCCCGCTATCATACCCGGAATGTATCAGTAGCAATTTACAACGATACTGTCAGAATATTTAATGCTTTTTTAAAGAAAGAAATCCAGGGTGGGGGTTCCTTGCGCTACTGGAACATTCAGGGAGTTAAGAATAGTCCACATAATGTATACATTGATGGTGTCCATTTTAATGATGAAGGCAACAATAAGTATTACAGGAACATGCGGGGGGCAATCATACAAGCGATAAGAATCTAATTGATATATATATATATGTTTCTAGATTATGATGATTTTTTCTGTCTATGTTGGTCTAAGTGTAGATGTACATGCATATTTTCAAAATATTTACTATTTCAGGTCACAAGCTCTGAAAGTCTATGACTTGGCATTTACAGTAATTTACAGGGGGGATCAACACCTAATTGCCAGCAATTATTAGATATATCACGTAAGCATCAAAATCTTTTGAGTAAAAGTGTAATCAGTTTGAATAATGCTGCAGTACATTGGTGTTGCCCTACATTGTAACAGTGCATTATAATTCCCCTACATTGTAACTGTGCATTATTACGAAACTGTACTTATACAATATTTTACACTTGTACAATTAAACAAACAGTATATGACATGTTACTACTCTGCTATTTAATGATGCAGTACACTGGTACATGTTTTTAGTGCACTGGTACTAACTATGTGTGAACTGTACACTAGTACAGGAACTCTTAGTACACTGGTACTAACTACTCTGCTATGCAAGTACTGTACACTAGTACGGGGACTCATTTAGTACACTGGTACTAACTACTCTGCTATGCAAGTACTGTACACTAGTACAGGGACTCATTTAGTACACTGGTACTTACTACTCCGCTATGCGAGTACTGCATATTAGTACATGCTATCCTTGATTCCCAGCCCGGTAACTGTACACTAAATGACTCATACAAATAATGATATATTACATTAGTAAAATTAATGATCAAACATAGCATTTCACACTAGATGAGTTACACCCCTTTTATTTCTAGGATATGGCAGAGCCACCAAGAAAGTCAAGGCGTTTAGCAAGTAAACGACCGGCACCACATAACATTCCAAGTCCAAGTAATCACACTCAAACCATACAAGCTGTGGTTGAAGATCCGGGGGTACAATTCCATAATCAAGTCCAACAGCAAATAAGGGCCGCCATTCCAGACATAACTAACTCAGTAATCGCAGCACTTAAGGCTCAAGGAGTCATTCCCATGCCTCAACAAGTACAACAATCTGAAACACCCCCAATACCTTCAACATCAGTGGAAGTCAGTCCACAACAAACACCTATAACATCGGCTTCCTCTGATTTAAGCACAGAGACAGCAGGAACTTGTTCCACGGCTGGTTCGACCCAGAACTCCAACATGAATGACAGTTTAACACAATTTTTGAGCACAGGTAATAATAATGCACAACTTGATCAGCAGTCTCTAGAATTGGAAACAACTGCTTCATGTATAAATTTTTCAAGTCCGAGTATTTCAAAACCGCTGGCATTGGGGGTTGATCCCAAAATTAAAGCGAAGATTTGGGCAAACGAATATATTGATCTAGGGAGTTTATTAAACAAAAAATTTCCTAAGGTACGTTTTCAGGTCATTGAATCCCAACAGGGGGGGATAAGTTGGGAGAAACAACCACCTCCAAAATATCGTTTTGAGTCTGTGGCACACTGGCTGTCTGCCTTCCATATATTTGTTAGTATTTATTGTGAAAAGTACCCAGACCAAGCTTGCGCCTTAATGAAATATGCAAATACAATTCAAACATTAGCAAGAAGGTCAGGTGATATTGCAGCTTTTAATTATGACCGTACCTTTCGGGAATGGCGCGAGCATGATTGGAAAAAATTACCCTGGGATCAGGTAAACAATGAACTATACACAGAATCTGTGTCCTTGGGGATTACAGCTAAATTCAATTCCCTGAAGGGTACCGGCCAAAGCCAAAACAAGTCGAGTCTTAGTCGGGGGCCGCCCTTTCTCTCTGCTGGAGTTCCATTGCGGAACTCCAGGAGAGGGCTCTATTGCTACAGTTACAACAACAATGGCGAGTGTGAGCGAGGGCCAGACTGTGGATACCCCCATGTCTGTGAAAAATGTGGAGGTATGCACAGCAAGAAAGAATGTAAAACCCAGTGTCATAAAAGAAAAAGGTCAGATGCAGGGTCAAACCTTGACCAAAAAAGGCCAAGTGGATCTAAGAGCACTTCCACAAAATAGTGTAATTACTCCAATCAGTGTTTTAAAATTTAGTAAATGGCTGGATGGGTATGATAAGCAAAACAAACAATTTCTTATTAATGGGTTTAGGCAAGGTTTTGTTATACCTTACAAGGGGGAAAGAAAGTACAGATTCAGTAAAAATCTACAGTCTGCAGTAGAACACCCAGAAATTTTGATAGAAAAAATTTCAAAAGAGGTCGAAGCAGGACGGGTCGCTGGACCTTTTGTTAAAGTTCCTTTCCCTAATTTACAAGTCTCCCCATTAGGTTTGGTGCCTAAAAAAGTTCCCGGGGAATTTAGGGTCATTCATCATCTCTCTTATCCTAATGATAAATCAATCAATGATGGAATCCCAGATGAGTTATGCACAGTTCAGTATCAGACAGTAGATGATGCCATTAAGTTGGTCAAGTTTTATGGGAAAGGTTGCTTATTGTCTAAGACAGATATAGAAAATAGTTATAAAATCATTCCCATACACCCCAGTTGTCACGACTTGCTAGGTTTTGCAATAAATGGTGAATTTTACTATGACAAAACATTACCCATGGGTTTAAGCTACTCATGTAGGTTGTTTGAAGCATTTAGTAGTTCCTTACACTGGATTGTTAACAATAAGATGAGAAGTGGAGGGTGTGTTCATATCTTAGATGATTTTCTTTTTGTGGGACCAGCTGGTTCTCAGTTATGTAAGCAGACGTTATCACAGTTTTTAAGTATGGCTAAAGAAATAGGTTTGCCTATTAAAAAAGAGAAGACAATTCAACCAACTACTACCATTACATTTTTGGGGCTGGAATTTGACTCGGAGAGGATGGAAGTTAGGCTACCTAATGATAAGCTTATAAAATTACGTGAACGCCTAGAATATTTCAAAAGCAGAAGAAAAGTTACACTAGAAGAAATTCAGTCATTAGTAGGGCTCTTGAATTTTGCTTGCCAAGTGGTATCTCCAGGTCGGGCTTTTTTGAGACGAATTATTGACTTAACAGTAGGGTTAAAGAAACCTAATCATTATCGTAGGCTCACAAATGAAGCAAGAGCAGATATTAACGCCTGGTATATATTTGCAGAAAGTTTCAATGGTAAAAGTTTCTTTCTGTCGGACAAGTGGGAATCTTCTCAGGAGCTTAATCTATATACTGATGCTAGTAACTTGGGCTTTGGGGGCATTTTTGGAACAAGGTGGTTTTATAGTAAATGGAATGATGAGTGGTTAAATTATCACATCACAATTCGGGAATTATTTCCAGTCGTTGTTGCATTGGAATTGTGAGGCCATGAGCTGAGGGACAAATGTGTAATTTTCCACTCTGACAATATAGCAGTAGTTCATATAATTAATAAACAGACATCCAAAGATAAAACAATTATGAAATTGGTCAGAAAATTTGTTCTGCACATTTTGAAATACAATATTTTGTTTAAAGCATGTCATATTGCGGGGATAATAAACGTTGCAGCTGACCATCTTTCTCGTTTGCAGATCAAACAATTCGATCAAGACAGAATTCCCTCATATGGATCCTCGGCCAGTTGTAGAGTTAGTGGAAATGCAGAATCTTTAAAAAATTTGGCATCGTGGTTACTTACAGAATCTCTAGAAAAAACATCTCGGCAATCTTATAGACGCATTTATTATTTCTATAAACAATTTTTGCAGGAATACTTTCCCAGCACTCCAGTTTTCCCAGCTACCCTTGAACATGTCACTATGTTTATTGCACATTGTTTTCAAAAAGAGTTAGCCACATCCACAGTATTAACATATGTATCTGCTATCAGCTATTTACTGAAGTTGGGGGGATATAATGATGTGACCCAACACTTCATAGTAATTAAAACACTTCGTGGATACACAAAAATTCAAAAAATTAAAGACAATCGCTTACCAATTACACCTTCGATTTTAAAGGGATTAGTAAGTTCATTACCCCATACTTGTTCATCACAGTTTGTACGAGTAATGCTACGAGCAATGTATTTAATAGCATTCCATGCCTTTTTGAGAATTGGGGAAATTACTGGTTTACCACCACCAAACGGCAACTGCTTAACTGTAAATAATGTAAAATTTGTGTATGAACAAGGTGTTCAGCCCACAGCAATGGAAATTCAAATGTCAAAGTTCAAACATAGTACAGGTAAACACATCCCAGTGCTTCTAATAACTGCAAACAAAACATCCGAAGAAATGTGTCCGGTTTTATCTTTATGGAATTACTTGAAAATTAGGGGTCAAGAAGCTTCTAAAGTACAAACCCTGTTTTCTTTTATGAATAACTCTCAAGTGTCGCGTCATTTCTTTTCTGAACAGCTTCAACTATCCTTGAAATATGTTGGTTTGAGTGTAAAAGATTATAAATCACACAGTTTCAGAATAGGGGCAGCAACGACTGCATGGGCCAAGGGTTTTACCGAGGAGCAAATTCAACAAATGGGCAGGTGGAATACAAAGTCTTTTTAAAAGTACATTCGGGTTCCTATGTTACAAGTTTAATGATCTGGGGAACAAGAACTCGGGGAGAAGCGGGGTCTGTATTTCCCAAAATTGGATGTCATACTAAGGCAGGCGGCTGGTGTGCCTATCAAATATAATATCAGCTTGGGTACAAGGGTCTCAGCTGCTTCAGTCTCATGTTTGTAATTTAGGAACACTGCAAGTTTTATGTCAACTTGGGGACAAGGGCCTCAGTTGGTCTATTTTAGTATATATTGAGGTTGTTCATGTTACAATACTGCAAGTTCTATATCAACTTGGGGACAAGGGCCTCAGTTGGTCTATATTAGTATGTATACTAAGGTTGTTCATGTTACAACACAGATGGCCGGTAGCGTATCTATGGCTCAGATAAGTACAGCTCAGAGGCTGATCCGTGGATCACGTAATCCGGGTTTAAACCCCAGTTGAGTCGGGATTACCCAGGTCGCATTTCTGTTGCACACTATAAAACTGAGTAAGGTTTACCTAATCTTGACTTACTCGTATCAAATGTTGAAGGATAAAAGGTTTCCTAATATTACAGCACTTCAAAACAAGTTTTAATATACTAGTAACTGGTTAAAAATTAAAAGGATTTATCTAAAAACAAATATATATATTGATGTTAAATTGTAAATTAAAAATGCCGAAAAAATGCAATACAATTTAATTCAAATCCCTGCATCTTTCATCGAAACTCAAACCATAAGAAAATATAAAATCGCAAACACAATAGAGCTTTTGCAAAAGACTGAAGAGAAGAAAACAGTGATGGGGGTCTTTGGAATAAGTAATTTAGAAACAATACCAAAACACAATATGTATATAAATAATAAAGGAACAATGTATAAATTTAGATTTTTAGTTTAAAATCAAATGAAGAAAAATCTTATATAATACCTTATTTTGGAGAAAACACATATTAGCTAAGTTTTCTAGAGAATTTTATACAGCGGCGGATTATAGGGGACGGACATGTCCTCCCTCCCCCGGCCCGGTTCCTAAGGCCGTGTAGATAGCCTGATTAATCAGATAACTGAAAGACTTTTTATCTCTAGGGAATTCGGCATTATTAGAAATTATTGGAATGTGTATCATCAGCTGTTCGAAAGTGTAAAATTCGTAATTTGATTTATATTTGGTATAATATTAGTAAGTTTCAATAAAACTCCTGTTTATGTACCTTTATGTATTTTAAAAGTATCTTCCAAACCTTTATACTACAGCTACATCAGTGTTAAAACGGTACATTGAAGAGCTGTTGAAAAGTTGTGCAAAAAGAAAAATCCCCATGCAATAAGACCATGAATTTTTTTCTTGTAGAATAGCTTTTTTAATACTGCAGAATCTATCAATGCAATAATCATTACCATAAAACATTTCTGCAACATCGAAATATTTCAAAATACTAGTATCGAAATATTCTACCCAAAAATCCATGGAAACATTATAAAGCTGGGTTTAAACCACCCCTACACCAGGTTCAGAATTTACCGTAATTCTGAGTCGTACTCAGCCAAGCCTTACATGAGTGCATGTTTCCCAGGTAGAGAAACTTTGAAAGTATATCTCAATGCTAACCAACCTACTTTTTATTTTAAAAAAAGTTTCTGATGTTACCATATGCTTACCAATTATAGAAATATTTCAAAAGTGTTTACATGCTGTATCAAAATAATTAACTTCCCTTCAAACAGTTAAAATAATTAGATGTGTATTTCTGCGTGATAAAATTTAATATTTCAGCACCGTGAACGCAATTTAATATTAAAAATTTATTAAATAAGTTTTGGTAAACTCGTATAGAATGCATGAAATGGAATAGAGAAAATTAAGTGCAGTTATGTAGATATCAATCATTTCCGATCCCACTTTCTTGTAAGCTGTCTATGTTGAATGTTCCTTTGAAAAAAATGCAAGAGCGAAGGGCACCTTTAATGATATTATTTACAGAAAAGGTAAAAAGTAAATAAAGAAATATGTCAAGTTGCGATTATATAAAATGTAGTGATTAAGGACAGATGAGACGTTCCTCAATAATATAATTATAATTTTTTCCAATATTTTGACATTGAAGACTTACTTTTTTTTACATTATAACATGTATTCACAAAAACTCAAGGTACCTTACAAGGCATTTTGTGTGAGATACCAGAGGTTGGCATCTCTTATATACCGGGGTAATCCTTCAGGAAAAAATTCTTCAGTTGGTTTGTCACAATTACATTTTTAGTGTTTCAAATTATTAAAAACCAGTATAGAAAGTAATAAAGATTTTTATACAAATTTATTATACATTAATATGAAGATTCACAAAACAGATACTTAATGGGAAACGTATCGTCTGACCTTTAAAAAAAACAAAATATAGAAGAGTAAGTATGGTTACATAGAGATCAATGTAAACTGGTCAGATAAAATCCATCGAATTGGTTGGGGGCTGAGTATTATCATACTAGTATTTTACTTTAGTAAGATTGTTTTTTTAATCTAATAAATTATTATTATTATTGGGGGTGTGTGGATTGCTTTTCATTTTTTCCTAGAGAAGCCCCCCCCCCCTTCAAAAAAAAAAAATAAAACCACACTTGAAAAAATCACTATAGTCGGCCTGTGTAATAACTACGGGCACCTGTCCTCACGTGCCATATCAGATGGAGACACGTGCCGCGAAGAACACCTGTCACTGTGTATTTTTGTATGAGACGGTTTTCTACCTAAAGGGAACAATGGGCTGTTGTCGAGCATGTACACACACAGCCTCCGACCAAAAATTCGTTTGAATTAAGATGACGATTTGTGTTATTTTATCAATTAAAAAATTGTATATTTCATAAATAAAGTTATACAAGAGAACATATTTACGTATAAAATAACATACATGTACATTTATTTTAAGATGTTCAATGAAAGAACGAACTATTTAGAATTTTTATTTCAATTTTCATTACTGATTTGAAAAAACTATGCTCTTTAGAAATTAAATAATTTTCTATAGGTATTGATTAGATCTAAATTCTCATCGTGTATAATTATATTAAATCAGAATTACTTAATAGATCAATGTGAAATCAACACTGTATTTAATAGTCTTGATGAGTTTTTGTGTGAAATTTGTAATCCAACGTACTATACAAAGGCATTTATTAAATAATGTTATGATATTCATTACATAAAACTTTTTTTTCCTTTTTTGTTTATTTGTACGCAGATCCCCGTGTAGTAAACGTCTGCACTTTTCGCATAAAATTACAATGTAGGGTCCTAAATGCACATATATGATCATGCACATATATTTAACAAACTTTAAAAATTTCAGCCATTCTTTTCTCCAAAGGCCATTTCTCTAGATAAAGAAAAGTCTATAATATTTTGCATCATTTTGTTTTCGTGAAGAACAACGGCTTTTAAAGTAGTGGATGCTAACTTGAGGCAATCTATTAAAAGAATTAATTGTATAATTGTCACGATTGTATTTTTGTGCAGTTTTTGTTGATTTCATTATATAAAGGTATGAAGTTTAACAATACTTCAACAAACATTAATTTTCTTTATCTAAATTGTACATTACTTTATTTTTATTCCCTGACATGCTACTCTTTTTAAAAAAGATGCGTGACATTCTTAAATTTGACTAATAGACTCGAACTTCAGGCCTGTAGGAAAGTAATTTCCGTTAGGGTAATAAACTTACCGGGATTTTTTTCATGTTCATACAGATTTCACTTCCAAGATATTGACCCTCAAAGTTGGTACGGTTATATAGAGGGAAAACAGCGTCTTAAGCCGATTGACCCCAGATTGACCCTGCAAAGGGGAATAACTTTTGTAAATGTGAAAGTTGTCTATGGTATATCATAGAGATCTAAAACTGACTGAATTTTGATCCATCAATTCATGAACATGATGAGTGGATGTAAATAATGTTGGTCAATTTTTGTAAAAAAAAATTGTAAATTACTTGTTTATAAACCGAGTGTACATGCAATACTAGTACTGGCATAAAATTACTCATAAGATACATGTATACTTACACCATGATAAAAGCATATGTGTCCAATGCAGCATATGATAAATCATTAACATACAAGTACATGTATATCCATACTGTAATACATATATATTGCATTGTTTTTAGAGACCTGTTCTGTGGATGCCCTTAGACAGTGTGTCTACCCATCACGCCATCTGATATCACTTGTTCTGAGCATATTTCTCTCTCAAACTTAAACTACAGAGAGCCTGTGAATAGAGGATGAAGAGTGACCTTGGACTAATTTTCTAGGTCAAAGGTCAGTATCAAAATGTACTGTATATCTTTATTCAAAGTCGTAGTCCAGAGTATATTTCTCCCTTGGTGTAATCTAGCTTTTATGCAATTGGTGTGGAGGGTCTGCAATGATCTTCAACCAATTTTTTAGGTCAAATATCAAAAATAAAAAAAAATTCTCTCTTTATTAATATTTTTGTTAATATATTATAAAGAGTATATTTTCTCTCAAACTAATTCAACTTAAAGCAGGGTTCTATGAAATTGTAACATATTCTCAATGACATAATGAGGCTGAAAACATTATTTATATTACGTAAAAATTTTTTCCTTATCATAAAGCATTAAATTTTAAAGAGACACATTAAATGCTGAAATCATATGTATCATGGTCATGGAAAGTAATTATTGTTATTGGTATATTAAAGAACATTGACTGATCTTTCAGATTTCTAAGTTATATTCAAGCATTATAATTCTGACACATCATATGATAATTTTGTATGAATATTGCAGATCATAGGTGATACCAGGAAATACCAGGGAACTGATGTTGAAAGAAGTACTTAATGACGCTTATGAATGGACTTAAATGTGAAAGACTGTTCCATTGTTTATCTAAGATATATGAATTTATTTAGTATTTTGATATCATTGAAAAATACTGTTACAGTTTTTGTACATCAAATGAATTATTAAACATATAAATGGTAATGCTTTTCTTCTCTTACATTTAATAATTTTTTTGATAGATTTTTGAAAGAATACACATAATTTCAAATCGCTTCCTTAAGGAAAGTTGGGGAATCTTGAAGTTTCCCATTAACTTCAACCAGGAATGGGACTCCAGATAATTCCACCAAGTTTCCGCCACACAGAAACTGCTACACAAGTTCCATATGGTTTCCTGAGTCACGGAAACTATAGGAATGGTGAGGTTTCCCGAGCTTCCATGTAGTTTCCCGTAATAGGAAACCTTAAGATTCCATCAAGTTTCCATTCCACGGAAACCACTACACTCTGATTCCCTGTGGTTTCCTGAGTCACGGAAACTTTAGGAATCATGAGGTTTCCCAAACTTCCATGTAGTTTCCTTAAAAAGGAAACCTTAAGATTCCACCAAGTTTCCATCCCACGGAAACCACTACGCTCCGATTCCATATGGTTTCCTGAGTCACGGAAACTATAGGAATGGTGAGGTTTCCCGAGCTTCCATGTAGTTTCCCGTAAAAGGAAACCTAAAGATTCCACCAAGTTTCCATTCCACGGAAACCCCCTACGCTCCGATTCCATCAAGTTTCCTGATTCTGGAAACCAGTGGAATCTTTAGGTTTCCCATTACGGGAAACTACATGGATGTTCGGGAAACTTCAGGTTTACAGAGGTTTCCGTGGTTCGGGATACCTTATGGAATCGGAGCGTAGGGGGTTTCCGTGTCACGGAAACTTGGCAGAATAACCTGGCATCCGCTGCGGAAACCACTGGGAAACATGATGTAAACTTGAGGTTTCCATGTGGTTTCCATAAAGTTTCCCATGATGGGAAACCACTTTTTTCACCCAGTGTATATATTTTTTGGCCTAATTCCATTGCATATGATGCAAATGATAAATTTCTAGAATATAAAAAAAGTGTAAACCTTCTGTGATGTTCAAAAGTCTGCTCTTCTGAAACCATCCTTATTAATCTATAGAAATATTTTTCACTTTAAATTCCTCTTTGTCCAAATTTGAATGAAAAATTAAAAACTATGCTGTGAAAGTTATTCATTTCATTCATTTAAACATGACCCAAGTTAATTTGTTATTTTCAAATTCTTTGCCAAAAGTTTGTTTGTATCATCTGTCCTTAAATAACAAAAGTTTCATGACAAATGTTCAAGGGACCACAGAGAACACTCGCGGACAAAATTCGTCGCTTTTTGAAGGTTTCCATGGCAACGGTAGCCATTTTGAAACTGAATGACCTCACAACACAACTACAACCAGAAATCGTCATTTGAGGAAAGTTTCAGGAATATTGTTCCAGCCATCTTCGAGAAACATCCTGGATAACAAAATCATGCATACAATCGCAATATGTCGCCCCCGACTTCGTTCGGGGCGACATAAGAATTCTCTGGGAAATAAACTTAGTTGGTTACTTGATAAAATCTTGTGAAGCCCGAAGGGCTTCTAAGTAGAATTGATCAGTTTCCAACTAAAGTTCATTTCCCATTGAACTTTTTAACATTGTTGTTAATTACTTATATTCAAATTTGAGGTAAATAAATTGCTAGTAAAGCTAAATTTATTACATGAACGGGCCGCCGTATTGCTATGTTGTGACGCACAGTTGTTTGGTCTTGAAAGTTCACCTCGCTCCAACATTTGAATGTTTACATTCGTGATTAGCAGTTTAATTCAGAAAATATCTCTTTATAATGAAAGAACAATGATCGCTGCTGATAATAATCTTACTATTTTACGAGTTCTTAATATATTTGAAGTAAAAAGCGGTGGTATCGCCTGTTTTAGTTTACATAACTCCAACGGAATTTTGGGTTTAAAAGGTAAGTGCGGGTTTAATCTAATTATATATAGTATTCAAAGCATTATTCTCGTCAAAAGAAAATTTATGCACATCTCTTGACAATCTAATTAAAATTAGATCTTTGATCCGCTCCAGTTTGATCGCTACACGTGTAGCGATCAAACTGGAACGGATCAAAGATCTAATCTTAATTAGATTGATCTCTTGATTGAAAAATATCCATATTTTTTCAACATTTTATCTTTATCATCGTTATTAACTTAGAAATATTTCAAAGCAAGTTGCACCGTGACAAAATATATAGACAAAATTTCCGTCTTAGCCAAGAAACTTTTCACAGATCTGTGCAGAGGGTGTCTTGTTCAAATATTGTTATTATCAGTCTGCATATCTACAATTTTAGTCAACTGAAACATCAAGCAATTACACAAACATGTTCTCGGGGTATGTTTATCTGGGCACAGAAGAAAGATTGGATAGCTATTGGACACAGTTTGGATGTAATGTTTGTTGTTATAACGGTCGCTGCAATATTTGCTGCCAATGCTTACTTGTTGTCAAACTTAGTAATAATGAAAAACTTTTCCTTGTAGGAAACAAAACATAAACCCTGGAGTGGAAAAAAAATCATTCAACACAGCGGAGGTGTGGAAATCTCGTTTCACCGAGCATGCCGAAGGCAAAGAGTCACTTAGTATTTCCAAGAAGTTTTAATATTTTCCCCTATCATTTCTAGATAAGATTTTTGCATTCCTGCAGAAAAAAATGAATAAGTAATGGGAATATATACTTGGAAGGATTAAGTTTGAAATTGAATTTGAAACATATTCCCTGCCAATTTAAAATACTACTTTCGGCACATGTTATATTTTGAAATACTATTGTTTAATGACTGTTTGATGTCGTTTTAGGACTGATTTTCTTGTGTTACAATACACATTAAATATTAATTAAAATATTCTGGATATACTAACTAAGTATTTGATATCGGAGATAAGGCGCCGGAAGGGTGGGGGGCTCTTAATTTTACTGAATGGCAAAGATATATTTAGGTACGGTGAATGAAGGAATTTTCCCTTACTAATAATAAACTTAACGTAGAGAAGATTCTATAAATGTATTACATTTTAAACAGTTGGTGTTTTCTAAAATTTAAAATCACGCTATTATTTTAATTAGCTCTAGAGATATTTAGCCAACTGAATATCTGCATTACTGTTTATAATTCTCAGACCTAAGTGTAGTTCTCATATATGTTTTGGTGCATTTTTTTTTAAAAATGTGTTAGAAATAATTTTTTTGTGTATTCTTGTCTTGTAAAAGACTTAGATTATTATCCATCCATTATTGATTTGTCGTTTTTTTTACATTCATGCAACATGATGTTGCCGTGCATGAAGCGTTTGTACATTGCCCTTTTTTAAATTTAATATTTTAGCATTGTTCTACAAACATGTAGGTACTTAATGTATTATTTTTCAGGGAAATATCACGGATAAAGTAACAGCTAAGTTATAATGATAGAAATATAAATATTGTAGATAATTTTTGCAATGAAATGATTATTCTTCAAACATGATATCTTAGTTATTTAATTTAAAAAAAACGTGTAAATCCTTACCATCAAAAAGATAAGACAGTCCTTTCACTTCGGAGTTCCGAATGACAAAGAAGACTGAACGATAAGTGAACGGTGAATGCAAGGTGAACGCAAAGTAAACGGAACGAAGAGCGAACGGTGAACGTTTTATGAACGGTGAACGCGAGCGCAAGGTGAACGGTGAACGCAAAACCTTGAACGGAGAGCCAACGGTGAATGCACGGTGAAAGAACGCAAAACGAACGCTGAACGAACGGTGTGCGAACTGAAAAATGGGAAAGTAGAACGTTTCAGGAACTGTACATCTATAAGTAGTAGTTTTATCTTGTAAAGTCCACATTATCTAATAAGTTAAAAGAATAAGCATATTTACCTATAATTAGATAAATTTATATTTAAACTACACGCGTTCTGTAACAAATATACATGTTTTACGGCGATTAAAATCATGTTATTAAAATATCAATTTAAACAAAGGTATGTGCAGAAAAAAAATGTTTTTATTATTTATTTATTTATTTATCTATTGTTTATCTATATTTTAGCACCTGAAATTAGAATTATAGAATGATAGAATAATTTCAATGCAAGGAAAAGATCGGAGGCATTCCGAATAATTCGTTCATCTTGCGTTCACCGTTCGTTCACCGTTCACTTTGCGCTCGCGTTCGCGCTCCATTCGCGTTCTGCGTTCACTCACCGTTCACCGTTCACACATCGTTCACCAAGTTGCGTTCAGCGTTCGCACATCGTTCACTCACCATTCGCTCTGCGTTCGTTCAGCGTTCGTTCACCGTTCAGGTGGGAAAGTAGAACGTTTCAAGGACTGTAATAAATCAAATCATTGAAACAAGGTTGACTGATCAAGACAAATAATCTATGCTTTTTATGTGTGGGCCACAAGTGTTAATACGTTTAATGCCGAAATGATTGATACAACTAAATATTTACTTTTGCAAATATTTTCATAGATGAACCTTAGTATTGAAGAGATAATATGTTCCATTCTGTATAAACTTATTAGGGGATCAGAGGTCATAACATGACTGAATCACATGGCAGGAAGATATTTTTTTTCTGTCACTGAAAGTGCTTTCGAAAAGTTGTTTTAACTTTGTAGCAACGGAAAAGATTAAACCGTTCAAACGTTTGAATTCTTTTTATTAATAATTACCAGATGTCCATAATTCTTCTTTCGGTGTGAAGAATATTTTAAACAATATTATTAGTCCAAAATCGCGCTTGCCCTTTTTTAACCGAAATTCCTTTGAAAGCATGTTAACTGAAACAGATAATACCACCGCTTTTGATATCACACATATAAAGAATTCGTATAAAATTAAGATCATTCTCAGAGGCTATCATTATTCTTTCTTTCTGTACAGATAGTTCCTGGACTGGACTTATTCAAATGTTGGAGCGATACGAACTTTCAAGACCAACCAATTTCTACCTAGGCTTTAAGTCTTCACATGATTTGATCATGTGACCAACCAAGTTCATTTCCTTTCTAAAAATACATATTAAAATATTTCGAATTTATTATTTTCCCTAAACGTGAGGTATAGGAAAACCCAGCTAAACGGGGAGGGGAGTGGTGGCGAATTATGATCCTCAGTGGATTTTTGTTTATTGAAATAGTTATTATCAACATCAAACAGAAAAATTTAATTTTTTTAATGATTGAAGCATTGAATTTAAGAGATTTACGCCACTAGGACGTAGAAAAATTTCCATTTATTTGCAGTTTCTGTTCATTTTCTTTGTAGAGCTTGCACATACTGAAATGATTTTTTTTCCAAAGATAGACTTAGTATAGACATTGAACATTGCTGCGTAGGTTTAGCTCCCCCCCCCCCCCCCCCCCCACTTTCCACAGACACGTTGCAGTATAGGTTTAAAATTGGGAAAGTGGTGCTGTCTGGAAAGAATTTGGTACTGAAATTCAAACCTAACCCCCCCCCACCCCCCCACGAAATAGGATTTTTGTGTTTGCACAATGGACATTTCCTTTTTTTTTTGCTTGTGAGTTTTTTTTGGAGGTCTAAAAAAATTTCTTACAATTAACCCCCCCCCCCATTTTTAATTTGCTTTCAACGCCAGTGTGAGGTATAAAAAACGGTATAAAATACTATGCAATATATTTGGTACATAATGTGCTCTATATTGAAGATCCGTAGTCGCTATTTTATAAATGTTCACCCAACAGAAAATGTCCATTGCTGGATAATTAAACTAATAAAATACGAATTCTAGAAAAAAGCAACAACAATAATATTCAAATATCAAGATGAAGGCCAAAACAAGTATTTTTCTTTTCATGCATAAAATCAAAGACAAAGTATTCCAAAGATTCCTTGATTTTTCTTATTTAAAAATACATACAAATAGAGTGTACAGTAATTTTATCTTGTAATATTTTATCGACAGGCTTTTAATTGCTGTTTTTCGTTCGTGCCCCTTTCGACATTTCTTCCAACGTTCCACAAAAGCGTTATAACGATTGCGTACACACTCCGGATATGACGGACTCGTCCTTCTGATGTTGCAGATTCTCATGGTAACGTTGTAAACATAGCAAAAGTTATCTTTAAATTTTGTGTGACAACCAAGGGCAAGCGATACCAAGACAAATATCAGAGCAATGCGGCGAAACATCGTAAATTCCTGAAGAAAAGTATAACAACTGAAAAAGGTGAAGATAAAATGTGATTGATTTCAATTTTTTATCGAGAAAATGCATGCTAAATAACTAATAAAAGAAATCGTACTGTTAGTGCAGAAATACAAAGCTAAATCAAAGCATGTGTAAGACTGGATTAAATTACATGACTTTTTTAAAGAATGATGTGAAGTTTATAGTAACGCGAGTCTTTGTCTCTTTGATAAGTCCCAGGTCGGTGAACATAGTATAAAACGGTCATTAAAAACCTTGAGGATAAGCTTGGTCCTGGATCACTCGAACGGCTTTGTCTGATGTTATCCTTGCCAAAATTACCAATATCATTATTAATGATTGTTGATAGAGTATTCAAGTGATAGCAAATTCAGTAGATGTTTCATCAGGGACTTCTTTTGAAAATCCAAAAATCTGTTAAACGATCGATGCCTCATTTTAACAGACAAACAAGAGCGATTTTGAGTTAAAGTGCCCAGAAAGTTATTAGAATCTAAAAAAAAAAGTGATGACATCATTTGTCCAAACTAATTAAAAGTGATAAAATCATTTTTGCTACATCATTTTGAACCAATGAGACAAAACCCACTGTTATCACAAAAAGGTGCCATAGTTGTTTTAATGTAAACAATTTTTTTATAACAGCGAAAGTAATGAAGTTTATTGAGAATAATACAAACCCTTTTCCATATTACATCCTGTATCAGCTCGAGACACCAATATCAGCCAGAGGGCCGTGATATTGAAAAGGGAATGTTTTATTATGTTTATTTCATACTTAGTAATAAAATACAGTACAGATTAAGTTGGGAAAAAAGTAAATAATCATGACCGGACTTCTTACATGTAAACGGTCTATTGTCTCATACAGTTTGGGTTTCTACATGTACTTCTATTTCAAATGTACCCAATCCGTAATTTGAAACTAATCTATTACATGTATTTGTCAACGAGTTTATCCTTACATTCAAAAAGTTAAAATTAAGAAAATATGTAAGCCCCCCAAATATGTGTATGATCACAAGTACTGTTTTTTGAGGTTTAATTTTCTAGGGGTGGGATATTGATCCGTATCAGCCCCGCAAATCCATATCAGCCCTGCAGGGCTGATACGGCTATTGTGACGTCAGGCATATCGCGTATGCAAAAATTCTGTATTTATTACTAAATACATGTATGTAATAAAGGTTAATATTCCAAAAAGGACCAATCAGTCAGTGTACGTGTACAGTAAAAGATCTACAAGATTGATTTTTTTTTATTATGACAAACCTTCGCATACCAAGCTATGGTTACATCAAACAAACAATTATTCACTAATGTCGCACACGTCTGGCTGCAAGATTTTTTTAAAAAAAAGAAAATGTCCATTTTCACCCTCCCACCTCAAAAGTTATGTTAAATCCTAAAAGCATTTGATAGACTAGAATGGAAATGGTTAGACTCTACCTTAAAAAACTTTAATCTTGGAGACAAATACTGTAACTGGATAAAAATGTTGTTAATAGATGCAAAAACCTATATTACAACAAATGGGTTCCTCTCCAAATACTTTACAATATCAAGATCAGCTAGACAAGGGTGCTCTATAGCTCCCTTGCTATATGTATTACAAATAGAACCATTGGCTTGTGCCATACGCCAAAATCCTAACAATAAAGGTATACATATTCCTAACAATAATCAGCATATTGAATGCAAAATCAATATGTTTGCTGATGATACACAGTTGTTCAATAAAGACGAAGAATCTATAAAAGAATCCTTTAAAATCTTAGATATATATGAAAAAGCATCAGGCGCAAAAATAAATTTTGCTAAAACAAAGGGCTTATACATTGGAAAATCAAGGGGTAAAAAACCTAAATTTAATAAAATTCAGTGGACCACAACGAATGTTAAAACTTCAGGTGTGAACCACGGATATGATATTGATATTGAAGCTATATGGATGAAAAAAAATTAGAAAAAATAAGCAATAGCCTTCATGTTTGGAAAACTAGAAATTTAACATTTAAAGGAAAAACATTAATAATTAAAAACCTTGTAATTCCTATTATTGGTTATGAAATTGAAATGAGAGGCATACATAATATTTACAGTAAAAAAATTAATGATATTATCTGGTCTTATATATAGGATCAGAAAGTTAACAAAGTAGATAGAAATGTTTGCTGCCTTAGTAAAGCCGAGGGGGGAATAGACATGATAAATTTATTTACATTTATTAAAAGTAAACAAATTAAAACAATATACAAGATAATGCACTCTGAACTTGAAAACTGGAATGCTATAGGAAAGCTCTGGCTAAAAAGGAAAGACATTCATCAAAAACAGGAATATTTTATTTGCAATTGCTCTGACCTTATGAACATATCTCTTAATAAACTATCCACATTTTATAAAAATTCATTATTGGCCTACAGTGAATTTAGATCACACTTTCAACCAGAAGGCAAAGATTAAATTTTGAAATGTCAGATTTTTAGAAATAAATATATACAATTTCGAGGCAAAATCCTATATATAGAGTCTTTTATTAAATGTGGTTTACAAACTATTGGAGATATTTGGGATAACAATACTAAGACTTTTAAGACTAATGCTTACATATTTTCAAAACTTCTTGATAAAAGGAGTTGGATTTTTAAATACAGTAAAATAAAAGCCACTTTACCTAAAGCATATCTTGACATTCTTGAAGGGATAAATAATGTAAATAGAATAGATAAAAATAAATATTTATTTTTTGTTGCCTGATAATTTTTTATTTGTAAGAAAAACAAACAAGTTCATAAATTTTGAAGATATAAAATCAAAGACATACAAAGAGTATTAAACAAAAATATCACTACAAATCTCAAGAAAAATGGGAGAAATTGATGCAAATTGAAATTACATGGAAAAGAATTTGGGGCTCAATTTATGAAGTTAGGGTTCATACAAAAGATTCAAGAATTTCAATGGAAATGCTTGCATAACATCTTATACACTGAAGAAAAATTAAGCAAAATGGGTTTTTCAAATGGTTAATGTTTTTTTTCTGTAAATCAAATATAGAGAGTCAGAAACATCTATTTTATGAATGTATACATGTTAAACCACTTCTGGAAGTGGTACAAAATATAATGTTAAACATTTCTGTATTGAATCCAATCAAAGTTGATGTATGTATTGTTTTATTGGGATTCGCTGGAGAACCCAAAAATGCTCGAATATGTATTAACATCTTGATTTATATATACAAATGGTCAATATGGAAAACAAGAAACAGCATCTAGTATGGAAATAAAAATATTACTGCTTCAAGATATGCTTACAGACTTCGATTAACTGTTACCTGTTTTCCTCAGTACAGGTTTATATAATAATACAATGATCTTTACATAGTTATATATGTACATTTATATAAACATTTGTTATACCTTTATAAATATACTTCTATATATTTATTACTAATAAAGAGTCCAACAAAAGAAATGTTTATTACATCGGTCTAACAATTTCACTGTTGACAGGTCTTACATAAGAATTGTTAGATCGCAACGTCACTGTTACGTCACGTCACTGTTATGTCACATGTAATTAATCATCGTTCAATATCGGCGACGCGCAAATAGCCGAAGTTAAGAGCTACAAGAGTTGTTGCTAACAGCAAGGTAAGGAAGAAGGGAAGAGTATGTTTTATGATAAATAATTTTTGTGATACAATAAATTTATAATTGATTTTGTTCTTTCTCAGCTTGGTGTTTTATTTACTGATTAAGCCATAATTTGCCATATACAGTAATTGATAATATAGCGTGTATTGATTAAATTGATCAATCTTAAGTGAGCAGTGAAGGGTATAACAAAACAGTTATAGACTGGGATTCGGGCAACATATGATTTGTTAGACCTGAAGGTGAAAATGTTGCCCTTGGCCTGCGGCCTTGGGCAACCTTTTCACCTTCAGGTTCAACAAATCATATGTTGCCCTCATACCCAGTCAATAACTGTATAATAGTATTTGATTTACTATATGTATTAGATGTAAAATTATGTGTGACTGTATTTAAATAATAAAGCACCCTGCGTGGTGCTGTAGGGCATATTATTATGCCAATGTATTGTTATATAGGGAGCTTAGTCAGGGCACCATCCCTGGCAGCTGCCCTACTTATCAGCTATTCATTGTTCTAAGTCTGGGAAATAAATGATGAAAAAAAAATCCTGTGACTTAACTTAAAGTTACACTGTTATCCTTAAAGTATTTCTTGATGAATAAAACGATTGAAATTACAAGTTTTAAAAGATTTTTTTTAAATAATTAAAATATTTTCCTACGCTGTTTTGCAAGCATTTATTAAGGGAACTTGAACGCTTTATATGTATTTTTTTTTTTATTTTATGGCTATTATATATTGCTAAATAGAAAAAAAAACTGTATTTATGTAGTTATTTTTATTCGATATAATAGTAACTGTTTCCTTTAAATAAAAGTTTTTTTAAAATAAATGTAAATTTCTTCATTGTGCAAGATTTCTTCATTCATAAGAATGAACCAAAAACATTTAACAGATTGTACAATAAAACATATATTAGTTTCATTAAAAGATGTTTGTTTAGTAATACAAAAATTGTTGACAGCTACAATTGAAGTAATTTACCAGAATATCTGCACAATATTTTTGGTAACAAGAAGCATGTAACTATATTGAGACGTCAGTGCAGTACTTTATATATCGCTTGTCTCCTGCTAATTTAATCACTTTTGCAAGGGATAGGCTAAAAATGTCTGTTTTAAGAGTATTTACATATAAATGATATCCGTGAGAATACCGTTACATCCACTGTTTGGAGTACAACAGTCGAAAATACAGAAGGTATTTTGGCAACCTTAAAAATTTCTCAAAAAAGATCCGTATGAAATCTGATTGTTATAAATTAATATCTAATGCGCAATTATGATTTGTATAAGGATGTTTGCAGGTTTGATCTGTATATGTATTTACTTTTCTATAAATACTTAGTATATAGTGACAACATCATTGCCCTTCCAGTTCAATCTTGCGTGTACTCGTCTCCAGCTTGTAATTAAATTGAGATCAAATGAAAACATATTTTTGAAATTAAAAGAAATTTTTTGAAGTACAGTTCATGCATTTTTACAACGCAGAAGCAATGAAATAGCCATGTAGAATTCTAAACTTATTTTGAATCTCTATGAATCAAAGCTAAAAATAACTTTTGTAATTAAATACTGCAAGGTTTTTCGTTGGTGATTTTCTTCTCACAATTTTTCAAACAAAGTCCAAACTCACTGATGCAGATTTGATGAACTTTGACCGGGTGAAGAAGTTTATGAAAAAATGTTAAATGTTTAAAATGACCGGGTTAATACATATGTTTTTGGAAATATTAACAGTGTATCATAATATATTTCTCTTGTCTTTTTTCATTTTCATAACAGATTACGCTTGACGATCACATGTTTATGTTACGTATATACAGTACTAGATTATGTATACATACGTATGTATTTAAGTCGCAAATTGACATAATGCATGTTGACAAAATCTACAGAAAAATAGCTGTTTTTGTTTCAACAACTTGTTTGTCATAAAAGGGGGAGAAATATGCCACTTTAAGATAATATTGAAACATTTCATGCATTTAGCATGTAATATTATTGATAATAATATGTTTTATGCATGCATATGTAATTTTCCATTCCTGTGGTTAGAATGTAGTGATTGTAGTATATTTTATGTATACCTCAGGTTTCGGAGCTAGGATGTTATGTAATGCATAGTCTCAGGTTTTGGGGTTTTGTGTTGATTAGTCGTTAGCTAACGTCAGAGATATCACGTAATTGTGATCACTGGTAGATGCTGCAAGTGTTTGTACACACCATTTTTTGTAAGAAAAACATAACGATTTCGGATTATTCATCTTGATCAATGCTTAATAATCAGTGGATTAGCAGTGCATAGGACGTTATGCACAGTTGATTTAATATGTAAGTGGTGATATTTCGTTTGCTTTGTGACTGTTTTTCGACTCCATTGGAGCCTGGGTACATGCGGAGTGTTTCAAAATGGCGGACATGACGAGGGTTGCGCTAATCGACCATTCGTACATTAGAAGGATGGACAAGTATTAGAAAGACAATATGTGATACAAAAATCTTTGTTTAGACCGAAATAGATTCTCATTGTTGATCTGTGGCCAAGGTGGGTTAACCGTTAAGGGTTTGGCGACATCGTGAACTCTATGTACTTTCTCCACTGCCCTTACATTTGCTTTTTACAAATCGGAGGTAACGAACTTTCCTTCGACCCCCCGCAAAGATTTTAAGGCATATCATTTCTTTTACGAACTTTCTGATTCATGGTACGAGTGTGAAGCATGTAATTGTTATGCAACTTCTCCGACGGGATCCTCACAACTTGCCACCGGGATACAACAATTAATGTTGTTATTGAGATTAATCAGCTTTCAAACTCTGTGTCTGAATCCTTACCATATGTGTCATTTTGGAAACACCGGGGTTTTGGGACTAACCTACCGTACCTGATGGAGTTCACTTATCTACAAAATCATGCAGTACCGATCCAGTACCTATGGTCAAAAAACTTAATAGTATCAAAGATGCGGTGGTCAACACTTGCAGGAGGCTAAGGCCAGTATAAATTAATTTGAAGTTAGATATAATGATATACATGATATATGAGCATAAATAATGTAAATAAATAGATGCATATGTATACGACAAGAGTCAAATATCTAGTAAGAGATTTTGAAAGATTTCCGTTCTAAACATGCAAGTAAATAAAAAAAGATAGATATATATAACTCCATGAAAAGCTGCAGAACATGTTGTCAAAATTTTCCATGCTAATGTCTCAAAGTTATTGTTCGCAGGGTAAACTTACAGTATACATGATATCAAGGTTTTCCATGTTGCTGTATTAAAGTTATTGGTTCGCAATGTGAACTAGCAGTATACATGATGTCAAGGTTTTCCATGTTGCTGTATCAAAGTTATTGGTTCGCAATGTGAACTAGCAGTATACATGATGTCAAAGTTTTCCATGTTGCTGCATCAAAGTTATTGGTTCGCAATGTGAACTAGCAGTATACAAGATGTCAAAGTTTTCCATGTTGCTGTATCAAAGTTATTGGTTTGCAATGTGAACTAGCAGTATACATGATGTCAAAGTTTTCCATGTTGCTGTATCAAAGTTATTGGTTCGCAATGTGAACTAGCAGTATACATGATGTCAAAGTTTTCCATGTTGCTGCATCAAAGTTATTGGTTCGCAATGTGAACTAGCAGTATACATGATGTCAAAGTTTTCCATGTTGCTGTATCAAAGTTATTGGTTCGCAATATGAACTAGCAGTATACATGATGTCAAAGTTTTCCATGTTGCTGTATCAAAGTTATTGGTTCGCAATGTGAACTAGCAGTATACATGATGTCAAAGTTTTCCATGTTGCTGCATCAAAGTTATTGGTTCGCAATGTGAACTAGCAGTATACATGATGTCAAAGTTTTCCATGTTGCTGTATCAAAGTTATTGGTTCGCAATGTGAACTAGCAGTATACATGATGTCAAAGTTTTCCATGTTACTGTCTCAAAGCTATTGGTTTGCAATGTGAACTAGCAGTATACATGATGTCAAAGTTTTCTATGTTGTTGTATCAAAGCTATTGGTTCGCAATGTGAACTAGCAGTATACATGATGTCAAAGTTTTCCATGTTGCTGCCTCAAAGTTATTGGTTTGCAATGTGAACTAGCAGTATACAAGATGTCAAAGTTTTCCATGTTACTGTATTAAAGTTATTGGTTCGCAATGTGAACTAGCAGTATACATGATGTCAAAGTTTTCCATGTTGCTGCATCAAAGTTATTAGTTCGCTATGTCAACTAGCAGCATACATGATGTCAAAGTTTTCCATGTTACTGTCTCAAAGTTATTGGTTTGCAATGTGAACTAGCAGTATACATGATGTCAAAGTTTTCCATGTTGTTGTATCAAAGCTATTGGTACGTAATGTGAACTAGTAGCAGTATACATGATGTCAAAGTTTTCCATGTTGCTATATCAAAGTTGGTTCTCAGTGAGTACTGTGTAAGTCATGTGGCTGTCTCAAAGTATAACTAAACTGTTATCTATTCAATACAATATCAAAAACAAGGCATGGTTTTTTTCTTTTATAAAGACTTGATTAATCAGTAAAACGTAACAGTTATGAAGCCACTGTTGTTGAAATCTTCATCATTTTATTATCAAAGTCTGCAATTATTAAAGGTCATTATCTAAAATGTTGGTGATACCTTTCAATATAACAGCAGAAAATACATGAAGTAGTTCGCTTAAAATGTATAGTCATAAATTATATTTTAGATAGAATTCTTTCAGCTTCAATCATGCCAAAGAGACGACCAGCCACAGACGAAACCTGTAGAAGAGGAAAGAGACTAAAAAATCAGAGTGAAGTGTCAAAACTGGTGGAGCATCCATCCGTGCAGATTGATAATGAAAACTAGCAGGCAAAATTCTAAAGTAACAAGGTAGTGGCGGAACCTTCTTAAGATGCTACAAGCAATATATCAGAATTACTTAATCAGCTATTAAGTTCAGGTGAACCAGCAGCCCCAAAAGTGGCACACAGTGTAACGTGTCGAGCGGAATAATAATAGCAATCGGGGATCGTACCTTGTCGATTCAAGGTTTTTGGGGATGATTTCCAATATAATATAATTTTTCTTATAAATGAATGACAAATGATTGATTACAAATTAAGGCCTGTAAATATACAAATAAATGACGAACCTTATCTAGGTCAATAATTACGTTAATATTGAATAGCAAATCAAATAATTACAGATGATTAAAAAAATGGCAGGGGTAGGCTATCCCTAACACTGGCTAACCTGACGCTTGTACTGCAGCCTTATTCAGGACACAGTCAGTACAAGTGACAGCCCTTTAACTGCTGTGCACACTGCTAGCCTTATTCAGGCAGACACACTGTACACAACAGCTTGGTTGCCAGACGGGTCGACAAGACGAATTACAGCTGTGGTGGCTAATCTCCGTTGCTGGTTAGCCTCTGAGTGGCTTGCCACTCGAAAAACACTCGAAAACACTCGAAAAACACAACAGCCTTTATTGATTACTATTCTTGTAAACTAGACCTTTAATTTACAAGGTCGACTTCTTCTTCTGTAAGCTGACGGTAAAGCCTCACTTATATCGCTGTCTGTTCACACACATCTTGTACTCTCCGCAGCTTACACTGGAGTGAACGCTTGATACTGCGATTCAGGCTTTATATACTTTTTAAGGCGGATGTTTACGTTCACATCCTAATCACCGAACCCGAGTGATTACAATCTAAATTTCCGAAATATTACAATAGCATATCAACATTGATTGGATTCCGCTCGGTGCGACAGTAGCACAACGCATAAAACAAAAAATCTGGGAAGATCAATATTTAGATTTGTGTGTGCTGCTGCAGCAGCGAGAGGATCCAGTATCTTTTTAATATTGCTGCCGGATCAGTTACGATACAGTAAAATGCAACAAAGCCGAGGGCGATTCTGTCCATCAATCAGTGGACAGATGCGTCTTTGATTTTGATATTCACAGCAATCTATTTGGAAAAATCCCCAGGTGAAGCCCAAAATTTATTATAATATTGTCTTTTTCATAAACAAAATGCATAAAATGCATTCGACAACCAAAGCGTCAACAACCACTGGGGGTCTTCGACTTCCAACACCAGGCAACCCAAACAAATTAAGTGAATTTCTAGTTCATTATGATAGATCTCTTTCAATTATTTAGTGCAGGGTTTTAAATAGGATTTTCGCCTGGGTTGTTTTGCAGACCCCATCATATCCGTTATGTTGAGTAATCATAAATGAACAAGGGAGCACCCAAATATTATCAATGATCACATAGAAACAGATCTGCAAAAGGTAGAATTGCTGGACCATTACTTACAGCCCCATTACATCACTTTATTGTTTCACCCCTACTGCGGCCCTAGGTTTAGTATCAAAAGGTAATTCTGGTAATTTCGGAATAATTCATGATCTGTCTTTTCCAAAAGACCAGTCCGTGAATGCCAACATTCCAAAAGAGCTCTCTGCTGTACACTATGATTGGATTGTTAATGTTGGAGGTTTGGTTTAAAAATTTGGTCAAGATATTTTAATAGCAGAGTCTGACATTAAAGAGGCCTTTAGAATAGTTCCAATTCACCTTCTGGATCACCATCTAGTAGGTTTTCATTGGGAAAATTCATTTTTAATATTATGATATATGTTTACCAATGGGAGCAAGAAACAGTTGTCAAATTTTGAAACATTAAGTTGTGCACCACAGTGGATAATGGAAATATACTTTAAGCAGCAGGGGTCTCTCATATCCTGGACGATTTTTTCTTTGTGGGCCCACCAAATTCATCAAAGTGTAGGTATGTTCTAGCCAGATCTTATTCTCATGTAAGCAAATTGGGATTCCTATTAGGATGCAATAAACGCAGACACCTTCAGCTAAAATAATTATCTATTGGATAGAAGTAGATACTGGGACAATGGAATAGAGACTTCATGTGATGAGTTCTTTTTAGATTTTACAGGGTTGAGAAGGAAAACAATATCAATTAGAAATAACAAATAAGTTTATCAACACAATAAAAAAAACAAATTATATTCAATAACACTCACTCACTCTCACATACCAGCTCTCACACCGGAAATGAAATAGATATGAACTGTTAACTCAGTTTTAACCAAATCTGATACTTTACATAATAACGTTTAATATTATATGCAACAAAGTTGATTCAATAAGTATCAGATCTTAAAGCTGAAATGAATTCTTAAAAACGCAACATTTTCATCTATGTACGAATTGTTTCATACCAACTATAGCCGTATTCCGCCATATTTCTTTCAGATACATTGTCTCATTGTAACGATATATACCCCAATGCGGTCGTTACATTTGAATGATTTTTTGGCTTGGGTATCGACTTGTGCACATCTCCGATGGTAAAGCATATGAGAACACATGAGGTGATAAAGACATTTCAAAACCACAACAAACAACATAATAATCATATTTCTGAATAATTACTGATTTGAATCAAAAGGGGAAAAGAAATGCAAGTTTGGAAGAGAAATTTAGATGCATGAGTACGTATTTTACAGTGCGCCAATTTATGCAGAATAAGCTTGAAATAAAAAGCTGTAAAATCTGCAAACACATTTTGAAATTATATCATTTGAATGGAACAAAACAACCTACGTCTTTGATTTGCAAGTCCTAAATATGCAATTGATGCATATCGAGAAAACGCCTCGAACGCTGTAAACGTACCCATACCTGGAAATAAGGTTACTGCATCGGTTCGAAGATGTGCACAAATCAAGTGATATACACCCTGAATCCCATTTATTGAAATATGCATCACAAAAAAGAAATAAACTCCATAAAAGCTCAATAGTAAACACACTGTCATTACTCCGTACAGACTAGCACGTCTATACACTTAGTCCGTGCTGATCACATTTTGATCAGGAAAAATATCACAAGTGGAAAGAGAACTTATTTGGGATTTGAGCTGCTGAAAAGGGGGGGGGTTAAAGTATCATAACGGCTGTTCATAAGCTAATAAATTGTGAATTGTCTATCTACATGTACTTTTAATATACATTCTATACAAAGTCATGTATATAGTCTGCAGTTGGTTTGCGTCGCAAAATTCATTTGTCAATTATAACTGATTATTTTAGTACTAATCTCAAATCTAAACCAAGTAATTTGAGGTACGGTAATTATTTACTTCAAATCTTAAAAGCAATTCACCAGAATACAAATTTTTATGTGTAAATCTATACGTTCATTAACACACACACAAACACGGAGAAAGGCCACCCCTGTTCAGATTGACATTTAGGCATTTGATTTTTTTTCTTAGGCGCGGGGGGGGGGTGCAAAAATAATTGACATGACCGTTATTTAAATATTCTTGGAAGACAGACATTTCTGCCGAATTCAATTTTGAGATTTTTTAAAAATGTGTCACTTCGACCACAAAGGAAGTGTATTTTGAGGAATGTAACTGTTTTATGTTGTTACAGAGAGTCTTTCGAGATTTCAGTATCCCTGCCTGATAGTCTAGCTATTTTTTTTTTTGTATAAGAATAATTTCTTTAGGAGTATTTGAGAGATAATTTTAAGAGCTAGAGTAGGGATACTTGACACTGGTTGAATACGGATAATTTTTATTAACTCTTTTGTATATTGAACTCTCTCTTTCTCCCTCTCCCATCCGTTAGGGCAATAATAGGTATAAAATCCCACACACTTTATGCTGTACCATTTATTAAGCCTTAGAACTGATCAAGGATTTTTCTCAGACGGGATGTCGAAACTTCATAAATTGAATAATAATTTTAATTTGGACAAGAAATTAACCCAAACGCCCAAATTGAAAGAGAAACTAGAGGTATTGTGAGCAATGAGCTCACTAAAGGATACCCCGCCTCCCATGTGGTTATACATGTAATGGCAGTCCATATTTTGCTGTTGTCGCTAAACCCAAAATATGTGTCGAATCAAAAAGCAGGCACGTAGCATCGTATTTAAAAGTGGTGGCCAGTCAGAGAATTTTTTTTAATTACCTGAAAAAGTTGACAATCAAAAAACAAAACAAAAAAAACAACAAAAAACAAAACCACGAGCACACCTTCAATTAACATTTCCTATAGTATAAGTTAGGTCGCGGAAAAAAAGTGGGGGTTGTCGCTAAACCCAAAATATGTGTCGAATCAAAAAGCAGGCACGTAGCATCGTATTTAAAAGTGGTGGCCAGTCAGAGAATTTTTTTTAATTACCTGAAAAAGTTGACAATCAAAAAACAAAAAAAAAACAACAAAAAACAAAACCACGTGCACACCTTCAATTAACATTTCCTATTGTATAAGTTAGCCCCCCCTCCCCCCCCCCCCCCGTTGCTACACCCCTGAAAAGTAAAAGAGGAGTTGCACAATAGTAATATGTAATAAACCTTAGATTCTGTGAAAGTTTCATTAAATTTCACTAAGTGGTACAAGATGATTTGCGGATAAGAGATTGGTACCCCAAAGCATAAGAGACAGACGCACGGACAGACGGACGGACATAACGATTACTATATACCCTCCCACTTTTCAAGCGGGGGATATAATAAACGTGAAATATACATAATAGGAATGGGAACATTGGGTACTTTCTCAATTACCTTCTCAAACGTACGTGTCGAACCTGGACCTGGACAACAGACAAGAGAATTTTTAAAAAAGCTTTTTTTTTTTTTTTTTTTTTTTTTTTAATGCTTTATTTTTGAATATTTTCATACTTACAAAAGAAACAAAATACACACACAAACACACCCTCACACACCACACACACTCTGTGCACCTTTCCCAAAATACCAGCTTTTATAATTACACCTTAAATGATAATTGAACTTATGTATGACAAATCAAATCAAACATTGCCCATTTACTATACATTCTAGTTCTACAATGAAAATTGCTCTCACAATATTTTTCAATTTTCCTGTAATACTTAAAAATGTTAACAGCTTCTGTAAATTTAGGTATAGTACATTGAGTTCTTGAGTAATACAAATACTTTTTTGCTAACAAGATGAGAAAATTTTCTAAACAACTTCGTTCAATATTACCCAGCATCACCTTTTGTTTTGAAATTACATAATCATTTTCAAATGCTTGATACCAATTTTCAAAATCTTTCCAAAAAATAGTTAAATGTTTACGATCATAAAAAAGATGAATCAATGTTTCTGGATCTGTTTTACAGAAAGAACAAAAATTGTTTTCAGCAATTTTTATCTTGTGAAGAAAAGAATTTGTGGCAAGGAAGCCCATAAGAATTCTATATTGAAAATAAATTATTTTGGTGTCCTTTGTACAAATTGAAGCATTCCGAAGGAAAAATTCCCAGTGTTTTTCTGTAATAGGTTCATTTAAATAAATCTCCCATTTTAACTTTTTGGATTCTGGTGCCACAAAATTCTTATCTTTTATAATTTTATACAGAAATTTTATACTTGTCACAGATATCATTTTTTGTATAACACATTTCTCTGGTGTTGCAAATTGATTGCCTCTTTCTGTCATATAAACAGTTACTTCCCTTTTTACTCTTGCTGGTACATTTGATACAATGTTAAAATAGTTTAAAAAATTATTAGTACCAACGATTTTTTTAACATCATTAAAACACCTAAATTTTCCATCATCCGACAACAAGTCTTTCAATACTTTAAAACCTTTTTCTACCCAAGTCTTGTAAAAACTCCATTTTTTGATATCAACAAAATTTCTAATATCAGTATATAAATAATCTGTAGCACTCAAACAATCTTTTTTAACAATTATAAGAGCTTTTATAACATCTTTCCAAAAATCATTACCTATATGATTCAAAAATTCTGAGAGTTTTTCTTTGGTTAAATAAAAAACAAAGTTAAAATCTTTTTGATTAAAAATACAGGATAATAATTGCTGCCATGCTCCACTGTTGTCTGTAAGGACTCTCTTAACCCATTTAAGTTTTATATATGAAATGAAGGAGGATAAATGGATCATGTTTAGTCCACCTTCTTCAATTTTTCCTATCAATGTATTTCTTTTTACTTTTTCCACCTTGTATGCCCAAATAAATTGAAATAAAATTTTATTGATCTCATTAAGTAATTCCTTTGATGGATTTGGAAGAGCTGAGAATAGGTGTACAAATTTTGGAATAACAAGGGTTTTAATTACTGTAATTTTTCCTATTGGGGTCAAATCTCTTTTCGCCCATGATGCAAGCAATTTTTTAATAGAATTTATTTTGGGTCGATAATTGACAGACACAATATTTTCTAAGTTTTTTGTGAAAATTATTCCTAAGAGCTTAAAGGTATCAGCACTCCAATTAATTTTTAAGTCATCACATAGAGTTTGTTTTGATCCTGCCTTGCTTCCCAACCATACTGCTTGAGATTTTGAAATATTAAGCTTCAAACCAGAAGCATTTCCAAATTTTTTGATTATTTTCATTGATTCTCTCAAGGACTTTTCACTTCCATCTAATGTTAAAAAAGAGTCATCTGCATATTGTCCTAGTTTATTTTCTTTCCCATTAATCGATATACCTTTTATGTTTTCATTATTCTTCAGTGAGATTGCAAGTAGTTCTACAGTAATGATAAAAATGTATGGTGCCAAAGGGTCTCCCTGTCTACATCCACGTTCAAGATTAAAAAAGGAGGATAAGTTTCCATTATTTATCACGCAGCTTGTACTGGTTGAGTAAAAGGTTTTAAACCATTTAACTAATGAATCTCCAAAATTAAAAGACTTTAATGCTTTAACAATAAAATCCCATTCTAAAGAATCAAAAGCTTTTTCGAAATCTAATAAAAGGAGCAAACCAAATTGTTTTTTATCTTTAAGGTAATCTATTAAGTCATATAAAAACCTAGTGTTTTCACCTATGAAACGCCCTTTTATAAAACCTTTTTGGGTATCACTTATAATACTGGACAACACATTCTTAATGCGATTTGCTATGGTACTAGAACCAATTTTGTAATCTACATTTAACAATGAAATAGGTCTCCAATTTTTCATATATCTCCTATCCTTTTCCTCTTTTGGAATGCATGTAATTACCCCCTGAGTTTGAAACTGTGAAAGTTTTCCAGTTATATACCCTTCATTTAAAGATTTCATAACAAAAATACCTATATCTTTCCAGAAAAATTTGTAAAATTCCACTGTAAACCCATCTGATCCTGGGGATTTTTTGTTTTCCATATTTTTAAGCGGTTAGCTTCGCTAGCCGCTATATGGCATGTGTCGGCAACCGGAAACCTCCATAAGGCGCTACCTATCGGCATCGCTTTATCGCTCGTAACCTTATCCTTCTGCAACCAAAACCGGAAACTTTCACAAGGAGCTACCTATCGACAACGGTAACTTCGGCAAATGATTTGCATACTGTAGGCGTAATACGCCCCCTGGTTAGAGATTGACAATATGCTGTGAAGTCTGACTAAAGCCAGCCCCTACTATATCACTTCGTACTAACGAAGTATATGCTGTGTATGAAGAGTGGCTATTATAACGATTATATCGAATTGTTATTAGTATATTTACCAAAGCATTGACAATACTTACAACACTTACTTTTAAGAACTGAGAATTTGGTCCTTATTACATGTGTATCGCGCGATCGCGATTTCTGGCAACTGTTAGTTTATTTTTGAAAGTTGAACGATACGGTTTATTATACAGCAGGTTGGAGGTTATTACAGACTGCAAAAACATCAGCAAATCTCTCGATCGAGTTTGATTTTCCTTGCCAAAGTATTAAGAAACACCATTTATTAAGTTAATACCTGAAAAGCGCTTTTATAAAAACACCGAACGCATCTGTAAGTTTTACACTTTTTGTAACGTTTTATGGAAACAATAGGATTACTACAACTATGAAACGTTTGTTTTTCTTCTCTTTTCTTCTCTGTCTAATAAACAGATTATAAAAGCTCTGCTCCCAGGGATAAATTCTCTACTCCGTCTTTGATAATTTATAACAATCGATCATAAGGGATTACTTACTATTAGTTTTGTAAAAAATAATGGAGCACTTAAAGTAGTAAAATCAATTTTGAAAAAAAATGGAGAAATTTATATTAATTTTAATCAGCATTGTGATCCTCTTCTAAAAATCAACCGATATTATTTTCACAGCAGAATGAGGTATGATAAAAATTTTGGCAATTAGCAAAAATTTAAAATATATACTTAATGCTTATTTATAAGTTTTGAAAATTTGATCAACGTATTATTAGCTGTGAAAATACTTTTAAAATTTGAATTTGTCCAATTTGTCGATTATTGTTTTAAACGTTTGAGAAGAATAAAATTTAAATACAGGTGTTTAGAGGCACATTGATAGAAAAGAAATCAGTGTATATTGTTTAACCGACATTTTCTAAATTTCATGTATCTTCTGCAGTCTGGCATCTAAACGTGAATAATGCAAACGAAAGAGCACAAACTATACAAGATACCCCACACGCCATACATAACACAACTTTTGCAATGCATATCTTTTTACTACTAAACTCCTCGGGTGTTTTGGTTGGGTGGTGAAAACAAGAAACCCATCTGAACTATTAGCCAGGATTTCGGAGGAACCATTTTCTTTGCCTAATCGAAGATTCACTCTTACATGACCCCAAATAGGATGTTGTTAGATGTTTGAGAAGCAGTAGCGGATTCGGAACATCTAATTTTAATTAGATTGCATCCATCTGTGACATCAGTTTGGAATGTTATTGGTTTTACTATTGAGTAAAGTATTACAAAAACAGAATGTCTGGGTTTTTCATCTCAGATGACATTGGACAAAGATATGCATACTTAAATATCATCATTTTATGCACTTTTTCGGTACATATTAGATGAAAGCATGCTAACCGCTTTTCAGTACTTTCAGTACTTTGATTTAATGATGTTGTGCATTCTTGAAGTTTCAAAAAACCTTCACAATTGTCACTTTGTTCATCAGATAATTTGACATTATGTTGTAAAAAGATATTTTCACACAAAGATGTTTCATTAAGGTCTTCCGTCTTCAGCGGAAGACCTTACTGTTATTCTTAGGTTTCTTTTCCACTATTTTTATTATTAAGGTCTTCCGTTTCAGACGGAAGACCTTATAGTGATTCTACTGTTTTTTCTTTTTATTATTATTATTTTTATTATTATTTTTTTTCCTTTTTGTTTTGACGATTTCTCAGAGATGACTGGACGGATTCTCATGAAATTTTCAGGGATGATGGAGAGTTAAAATATCTTTCAGATGCAGTTTTCAGTTTTTCAAATGTCACTTCCGGTCGTCAGATATGTCCGATTTCCGCTTTTTTCAAAAAAGTTTTGTCCGAGTCATATCTCAGAAACGGTAAGAGATGAAGACACTAAACTTATAAGATTAATAGATCTTGATAAGTAGGCAAAACCAATCGGGGTAAGGTTGTCTGTCGTCACTTCCGGTCGTCACAGGAAGTGATCAAAGAAATCGAAAATTTCAACTTTTCTTTTTTGAAACTTTTTTTGCATCACATTATAGCATCTTGTTTGTAGTTTCGAAATATATCAGTCCCACCGGAAACAAAAAACGACAACTTCCGGTTATTAGAGAAAAACTGCATATTTTCAGTATTTTTCTCTCCCATAAATATTTTTTATACGTAATGTATTTGAAATGATTTTTGGATATCTTATTCGGACTGCAGATGTCTACAGTAACGTCAAATATCTTTTCAAAATTCACTTCCGGTCGCGTGATTTTCTGTCCTCAAAATGAGAAGTTATCATAGCTAGATCTCGTAAACGATAAGAGATTAAGGCACCACATTTATATAAGTGGTAGATCTTGATAAGTAGGCAAATTCAGTTGGGATAAGATCGTCCGCCGTCACTTCCGGTCGTCGCAGGAAGTGATCCAAAAATCAAAATTTTTAACTTTTCTTCCATGAAACATTTTTTGCATCACATTTTAACATCTTATTTAAATTTTTGAAATGTATCAGTCCCACCGGAAACTAAAACGACAACTTCCGGTTATAAGAGCAAAACTACATAATTTGTGTATTTTTCTTTCCCGTAAATATTTTTTTATACATAAAGTATTTGTAGTGATTTTTCGATATGTCATATAGACTGCTTATATCTACAGTAACCTCAAATATCTTTGTAAAATTCACTTCCGGTCGCGTGATTTTCTGTCCTCAATATGAGAAGTTATCACAAAGAGATCTCGGAAACGGTAAGAGATGGAGACGCCAAACTTGAATGAGTAATAGATCTTGATAAGTAAGGAAACTCATAAGGGTTAAGATCGTTCGCCGTCATTTCCGGTCGTCACAGGAAGTGATCAAAGAAATCAGAAATTTCAGCTTTTCTTTTTGGAATACTTCTCGGCATCACATTATTGCATCTTATTGGTTGTTCTGATATATGTCCATCCCACCAGAAACAAAAATAAATTTAAGTTTACTTAAAAATTTTTATTGTAATCAATAAGTGTCCTCCTTGAATGTGAAAGTCTGAAATACTGTATAGCTGTGCTTTGTAATGTTAATTTTGTTCCATGTCTTACCGTGGTAGGAGAGGCAGAGATTGACCAATCAAAATCTGACCAATTAAAATCTAACAAATGAAATTCTGACCACGCGGTGCGTTACTCTGCCTTTTCTCCCATCTACATCCTTGGAGGACGGACGTTGTTTCAAAGTTTGTTATTTATTTTATCAAGATTTTGGTGAGTAAATTTATTTCATTATGTCTTCTATGAGTAAAACTTCAGTTGTCATTCTTGGACACTCAATTGTGCGTCGTTTTCATGAATTCTTGAAAGATGGTGACATTAGATATTCTGCGAGCCTTGGTCTGGGAGAAACGCATTCCGTTCTGTACAGGGGTGTGGGTGGAAGAAAGGTTCGTGATGTAATATCTAAGGATATGGAGAGCGTATTTGCTTTAGGTCCAGATGTAGTTGTTCTAATGATTGGGGAGAACGATATTAGTCCTAGTACCGACGCTACCTTGTTAGCTGCAGAAATTGAATCTGTGGTATCGGTAATGCATCGCCGCTATAAAGTTGCAAAAATAATTGTTTGTAAATTATTGCCACGATTTGGTGTTCGTTTTGGGTACAATAATATTGCAGACAAAGTAAACGCAATATTGAGAGATGCATTGCCAGCACTGGGTTACTGCGTATTTTGGGAACATGGGAATTATTTCGTTTCTCCCCGTGAAGGAGACTGCAGTCGTAAATTTGTTCACGACGGAGTTCATCTGAACAGTCAGGGGAATGTTCATTTATATAGGAGTATAAGGGGAGCTTTAATTTCAGCGAGAAAATAGATATACATCTAAGTCATAAAAGTTTGTCAACATTTTGTTACTTTGATTGTTCGTCAATTTTTCAGATAGATATTCTTTGAAATTATACAACAATTTGTTATTTTAACAGTACGATAGGCATTTAGGATGTCTAATAATGTAAAACGGATTTATCCCTTTTTCTGTGAAGAAAATTCGGTTGGAAAAAGTATCAGCAAATTGATTGTTTCGTTGTTGGTTTAATTTTTACAGTACTTTAGGCAGATACTAAGTACAAGTTTCAGGCAGTTTTTTTGGTACTTGCCAAGTTTCAACCCATTTGGGTTTTTTCATTTTGGTTTCAGCTTTTACCATGCAGATGGCGATTTTTTCCATCGTTTTTCTATTTGATATCTAGGAATGTATTTTTAAAGCATTCCAGATTTATCCTTTTTCTGTGAAGTAAATTCGTTGGAAGAATGTCTGCCAATTAGTTTGTTTCGGTATTAGTTGATTACTAAAATATTGTGAATTTTTACAGTACTTTAGGCAAGTCCTAAGTACAAGTTTCAGGCAGTCTTTTGTACTTGCCAAGTTTAAACCCGTTTGGGTTTTTTCATTTTAGTTTCAGCTTTTACCATGCATATGGCGATTTTTTCCATCGGTTTTTATTTGATGTCTATGAATGTATTTCAATGCATTCCAGATCGACTTATCCTTTTTCTGTGAAGGAAAATCGTTGGAAATTGTCTGCCAATTCGTTTGTTTCGGTATAAGTTGATTACTAAAATATTGTGAAATTCTACAGTACTTTAGGCAAGTCCTAAGTACAAGTTTCAGGCAGTCTTTTGTACTTGCCAAGTTTGTACCCATACGGGTCTTTTCATTTTAGTTTCAACTTTTACCCCGGCGATTTATTTTCCATCGCTTGTTTATTTGATAAGTCTAGAAGTGCATGTTGATGCCTTCCAGATTTATCCTTTTTCTGTATAAAAAGAAAACAATTTGTTGGAAAAATATCTGCCAATTTGTTTGTTTCGGTATTAGTTGATTACTAAAATATTGTGAATTTTTACAGTACTTTAGGCAAGTCCTAGGTACAAGTTTCTGGCAGTCTTTTGTACTTGACATTTAGCCGTTTTGGTTTTTAATTCATGTTAGGCCCACTTTTACCTTGATGATTTTTATATCGATTTCAACATCAAGTTGATTTACCTAATCATGTTCGATTCAATGGTCCAGATTATGGAGGAATTAAAATTAAAAAAAAAAAAAAAAAAAAAATCATTTTTGAAGGTACAAGTTTACTGTTTGTATTTGCTATCCCCTTTATATGATATTGAGTCTTGTACAAATAGTGGTTTTTCATTATTCATTTATTAAGGTTTTATTGTTCTGCAACTGCGCTTAGATACATTACAAGCCCTTCAAGTACCTCGTTTGTACAAAGTAGTGATGAAAACAATTAACAACAGCCGAACAGGTTGTGGGAAAGGCACTACAGCCTTCTTGGGAATTTGACACAGTGCGAGGGTTGTCGGCTTCAAAGGTGGTGATTTATAACTTATGTCAACTTTTCGTTTTATGTGGCGGATAGTTCTTACTGATCAGCAGCGGCTTAGTGATGTTGACTAATGGCTTTTGCAGTCGCACAATGGGTGCTTTTATTGGCTTACGGCAATTCGGGAAATACAGATCTGTTCCAAAACACTTTTGGTTCTACTATTTACTCTATTTCCGGAAAATTTTTGTCAACAACTGTAGGTGATACAGGGTGTTTTATCGAGAAGCGGCAGAATCAATGAAGTGAAAAATTGGAAAAGGTTCATCACTTTCTAGTTTGTTGTATTAGATTTACACATTGTACTGAGCGATGAAAGTGGTTATATAATGTAATGTTAAATATCAATATGCTCAAATACGTTGTCATGTAGGCTAACTGACTCTTACAGTTGGGGCCTACACTGGCTACAGTGAGGTCTTACAATTCTTGTTCATTGTCAATTAAGGCCGAAGCCTTTTACAGTTTATATTTATACATAACATAATATATTGGATACATACTTCTTCCTTAATTTTAAATTTATATAGGTATATATTTACCAGCATTATGCCAGGCAAAAGGAATAAAGCCCAACAGTCCAAAACAAGTCAGGTGAAAAGACCACGTCGTGCACAGAACGGAACTGGAGAGTCCACTACCAATGATGCTGTGGCTGTCGATACAAGCACTCAACCCCTTGATGTTCCTCCTGAAACCTTGGCTGCATTAACCCAAACCATAACAAAGGCAGTCACGGAGCAGGTGTTAGCAGAGATAAAACCATTACTGCAACATCAGGGGAGTATCTCTGTTCATAATATGGGGGAGAAAGGGGAAATAATGCTTCCACTACATCAAGCAATAGCTTAACAGCAGGTCCTTCTGGGTCAGTTTGTCAAATAACAAATAAGTCAGTGGATGCTAGTATCTCAGGATTGGTATCAGGCGCTGTAATCGAACACAGTTCACAGATTGTAGGTACTGAACTTCCACCTGCAGCAAATGTGGGTAAGAAATCAGGTTTTGTAAGCTCATCAGTACCGATAGAGGCAACTGTTTCTGACAAAATAAAATCTAAAATTTGGTCAAAACAATATGTTGATATGGCTCTGTTGTTAAAAAAGGAAAAGGGGAAAAGTAAGTATTCTATCAAGGTAGAGGAACAGGATCAGACAGGTAAGGTGGTAATCCACAATATGCGATCCACAGATGACGACGAAGTTAGGGATGGTTCGTTATCCCTGCATGACTGGGTAACTGCGTGGAATAGGTATGTGACAATATATTGCATTAAAGATACACTTGCACAGCCAAAGCTTGCAAAACACATGGAATCAGTAAGGCAAATTGCAGAGGAAAAGGGGGACTGGAGAAAATATGATAAGGAGTTCAGGGAACTCATAGAACAAGGTGAGGTAGAATGGGGTGATGTCCATATGGAGATATATGTTAATGCTCGCCTCAAACAATCAGAAAAGAAGTCAAGCAAAATAACACCAGACCGTTCGTCATTTGGTACGTATGAGGAAGTCCCTCAGGGGTCATGCTTTGCCTATCACAAAGCTGGAAGGTTTTGTAGGCTTGCTTCATCATGCAAATTCCAGCACAGATGTTATAACTGTGGTGGCTTCCATCCAATCTACATATGTAAAAACCCAATTCAACGGCCATTTCGTTTCTTGGACAAATCCAGAACCCAAAAACCATTTCAAGGAAATGGCACATCAACCAACACAGGTAATGCTAAATTCTCAAAGCCAACCTATCCCACAAAAGGGTCCAACTCCAGTAAATCCCAGTAGATTAGAGTACTGGTTGGTGGGGTATGACAAGGTAGAAACAGAATTTTTAGTTAATGGTTTTCGATATGGGTTCCACATTGGTTACACAGGGGAAAGTAGAAATACTCTTTCAAAAAATTTAAAATCGGCACTGGACTTACCAGAAGTTATTAGCAAAAAGTTAGAAAAGGAGATAAATTTGGGTAGAATTATGGGTCCTTTCAAAGAGAAACCACTGCCAATTTTAAATTGTTCCCCTTTAGGTCTAGTTAGTAAGAAAACAGAGGGTGAGTACCGTATGATCCATCATTTGTCATATCCGGAAGGTGAGTCTGTCAATGATGGCATACCCGAGGAAGAGTCATTTGTTCAATACTCTTCTGTAGAGGATGCTATTCAAAACATTAAGCAGTGTGGGAAAGGATCATATTGTTGCAAAACAGATATTTCTAATGCATTTCGAATTATCAACTTACATGCATCACAGTTTGAATACTTTGGTTTCACTTGGCAAGGTCATTGGTATTTTGACACATGTCTTCAGATGGGTTGCAGTTCTTCCTGTCGTATATTTGAAAGGTTCAGTACAGCACTTCAGTGGATTGCACAAGAAAAATTAGGAATTAAATTTATGACTCATGTATTAGATGATTTTCTAATTGTTGACAAATCTGCGACAGAGTGCCACAAAAAACTTGTGGCATTTTTAACAGTTTGCGCCGACATAGGTGTACCTATGGCTAAGGATAAGACATTTGGTCCTAACAAGGTAATGACTTTTCTGGGATATGAATTAGACACCGAGATGATGGAGGCAAGGTTACCTATTGATAAAGTTAAAAAATGTAGAGATACAATTGAACAGCTTTTACCAAGCAGAAAGATTACTTTGAAAGACATGCAGTCAGTGATTGGTCTTCTTAATTTTGCGTGTAATGTAGTCTTGCCAGGTAGAGCGTTCTTAAGGCGACTTATCAACACTACTATTGGCATTACAAAAGCATATTATCGCATTAGACTAAACAAAGAAGTAAAAGCAGATTTATGTACTTGGTTAGCCTTCTTGGAAATATTTAATGGTAGGTCGGTTTTCTTACCAGATAGGTGGGTTGATTCCAATGAATTAAAACTGTATACAGACGCTTCAGGATCTATAGGATACGGGGCAGTGTTAGGTGGGCACTGGTTCTATGGGACTTGGAATGATAATTGGAAAAAATGTAATATTACTCTCTTGGAATTTTACCCAATAGTGTTAGCTCTTAAAGTTTGGAGTCATATTTTTAAAAACAAATGCATTTACTTTTACACAGACAATTATGCCCTTGTGCATATCATTAACAAGCAATCATCTAAGGATAAAAGTATAATGTATTTGGTTAGAGAGTTAGTGCTAATTTGTTTGCAGTCTAACATTTTGTTTAAAGCTAGGCATCTGGGTACCAAGGAAAATATTCTATGTGATTGCTTGTCTCGTTTGAAGGTGCAGCAGTTCCATCAACTTGCTCCTTGGATGGACAAAGAACCAACGGTGATTCCCAATCTGCCAACATTACCTCCTTAGAACCAGTCTTGAGGAACCTGTTGACTTCAACATTGGCACCAGCTTCCACTCAAGCATATAAACGGGCATGGTCTATTTACAGAAATTTTGCAAACAAATTTGATATGAGTAATGATCTTCCATTGTCTCAGGAAACTTTGGCTTTGTTTATCTCTTATTTATTTGCTGAAGGTTATGCAGCCTCCTCTATCGTGTCATTTATTTCATCAATAGCATATATACATAAAATTAATAATTTGCCTGACAATACATCATGCTTTCTCATTCAGAAACTATTAAGTTCCTGTCGCAAATCAAGACCTTCAATGGATATTCGTTTACCAATAACCATAGTAGTTCTGCATAAAATTTGTGATGCTTTAGAACATACAATATCGAACATATATAAAAGGGCATTATTTCAAACAATGTTTTTATTGGCTTTTCACGGCTTCCTCAGAATAGGAGAGATAACATCAGTTGGCACTGCTAATAAGGTTTTACAAGTTTCACAGATTACTTTTCAAAAAAGTAAAGTTTTGATTCACTTTCAAAATTATAAACATTCTGATGGTAAAGTTTTTACTCTTACAATTAATTCTTGCAACTCTTTAAAATATTGTCCAGTGGGGGCATTAGAACACTACATTAAGATGAGAGGGAGGACCGATGGGCCCCTTTTTTGCTACCCCCAAAACACTGCAGTTACAAGGCAAGAATTTTCAAACATATTAAAGCAAAGCCTCATGTTTTGTAATTTGGATGTCAATAGATTCAAAGGACATTCCTTTCGAATCGGAATGGCCTCTTACTGTGCATCCCTCGTCTTACTGTGCATCACGAGGGATGAGCGATAGTCAGATTAGATTCCTGGGTAGATGGAAGTCGGATGCATTTAAATATTACATAAGACATGTGACACCATGTTGATATATGCTTGAGTGGAAGTGGATCCTCGGAGCAGATTTGTTTTGTTATTTGTGTAGGATCTCGACTTTGAAGTGATTTTCAAGAGTATTAACGTATGGGGGCATATGTTTATCCCTCATCCAGAACAATAGTGCCTAAGTCATTTGTTAATACTTAGGCTGGTAGGTGACAAGATCGCGTGCATATAAACATTTAAAATGGTGCGGAAGCTTACAGTGTGAAATATTTTCCAATATGGGGGCATATGTCTATCCCTCATCTAAAACATTGCTCGAGACAGTCCTTAAATGAATACCACATACATGTGAACTTAGTAAAAAACAGCGAATAAGATGATGATTTGCGACTATAAGGGCATATGTTATCCCTTATCAGACATTCTACATAGTGATTCGTTAATACTTGGGACCCACAGACATAATACACTAGGAAGAGTAAACTCATTTGGTTGTGATGGGGGCATATGTTTATCCCTCATAAGACACTTGTGAATTCAAATTGTTGTTTTATTGCATTACGGGACATATGTTTATTCCCATGTTTGTAAATTTTACTCACTTTTGGTATGATTTATGTTTGAGGTGTGTTGCCATTTATTTTTCCTTTATGGGTCTGAACTTTCCCTAATTCGGTCAAGTCAGTGGCGTTTTCAGACCCATTTTCATGATTTTTCTGTTAAATCTAAGTGGTAATTACTGTAAATTTGGATTATCTCCCTTTACAAAATTGGTTTTATTTCTCATCTTGATATCTTGTGTCTGCTAAAAATTATATGTCATTATTAATAATACATTTGAGAATTTCAAACAAATTATTAAACGTCACAAGGGTGGCAACACACGACAAACTGTTTTACAGACTTTTTACTCATTGAAGGAGGATAAGATAAGGTGTTCTAGCTTTGAAAGGATTATGGAAAGAAATTAACCAGTTGATGGGTAACCGGGGTATCAAAATACTTATTGCATTAAAATAAATAAATTTAAGTTTACTTAAAAATTTTTATTGTAATCAATAAGTGTCCTCCTTGAATGTGAAAGTCTGAAATACTGTATAGCTGTGCTTTGTAATGTTAATTTTGTTCCATGTCTTACCGTGGTAGGAGAGGCAGAGATTGACCAATCAAAATCTGACCAATTAAAATCTAACAAATGAAATTCTGACCACGCGGTGCGTTACTCTGCCTTTTCTCCCATCTACATCCTTGGAGGACGGACGTTGTTTCAAAGTTTGTTATTTACCTCCTGCCGCCCCGCCTCCGCCATTTCTTTGTTGTTTAAATTTATGTTTTAGCGTTTTCAGACCCATTTTCATGATTTTTCTGTTAAATCTAAGTGGTAATTACTGTAAATTTGGATTATCTCCCTTTACAAAATTGGTTTTATTTCTCATCTTGATATCTTGTGTCTGCTAAAAATTATATGTCATTATTAATAATACTTTTGAGAATTTCAAACAAATTATTAAACGTCACAAGGGTGTAACTACAAATATCTGTAAAAATTGATTTCCGGTCTCATGATTTCCTATCCTCAAACTGAGTAGTTAACATAGCCAGATCTTGGTTATGTTAATACATCAAGACACTTAACTTATATGAATAATAAACCTTGAAGAGTGAACAACAGATATAGGGATAAATGTCTCCGCCGTCACTTCCGGTCGTTACACGATGTGATTTGAAAAATCGAAAATTCCAACCTTTTTCTTTCAATTTTTTTTTCGTTACTTTATTGCATCTAATCAGTAGTTTTGAAATATGTCAGCTCCACCAAAAATAAATAAAAAAAATAAAAACAACGAAAACTTACAATTATAAGAAATAAAACAACACCAAAGGTCAAAAAGTCAAGGTCATTGGAAAAGTATTTAAATTGCTTATATATGCCACATAACCTTGACCTTTGAGTTTGATGTTTGACCTTGACCTTTGACCTTGACCCTTACCCAAGAGTTATTTTTTTTTTATATTGAGCTTGATCTAGCTTTAAGTGTCAAAGTCGAGTTTAAAAGGTTTTTGAATGACCTTGACCTTTGACCTCGATAAATGACCTTGACCTTTGACCCCATTGACCCAAAGGTCACAATCAAGCTCGAGTCCGTGGGAATGTTTACATCTCTCACTTTAACAAATGCTTATATACCCTCCCCCTTTTTTTTCTTTTTTTTGTAAATCAATAGGAACCTCGAAAAATTTTCAACAGTTCAAACGACGCCACGGATCGACATGAAATTTAAAGATTGCAGTAGAAGACACATCAAAGAAAGTGTTCTGAGTGTTTAACAGTGAGTCTCTGAAGTATATAATGAAATTCTAATGAGTATCGGCAACAACAATTTTTTTTCTGTCTGAAATTTAGGTGCTGATGAGCATGAAAATAATTAAAGCTTGCATTGGATATTTCTTCACTTTTTGTCAATAACATTCGATTCTGCTGCTCAAATACGAAATTTTAATACCAAGTATTCTTGTTCTCCTTTGTATGTAGAGTTTATTTAAATTTTATTTACATTGAATATTAATAGAATGAATCTAGGAAATAGCGATTTTTCCCTACCAAATCAATTTCTACGCAATTTAGATAGCTTAGATAAATTGGAGTTACCTCGCTTTGAACGGCGTGGTGTAGAGAAAATGTCCATGACTCACAACTACATGAGATGTTTTGACCTATGACCTTGAAGAGTAGGTCAAGGTCATTGGGCAAACTAGAGAAATTGTTGATTTAAGCTTAAAATCCAAATGACCTTGACCTTTGACCTTGATATTTGACCTTGACCTTTGACCCCTGACTCAAAAAGTAATAAAGAAATTTTCATTACCATTATCTAGATTCAGCTTCAACTGTTAATCTCAAGTTTATCTCTCTCTCTCTTTTTTGGATGACCTTGAGCTTGATAAATGACCCCCTATTGATCCAAAGGTCACAATCAAGTTTAATGTCGTTGAGGTATTTGCAACTCTTAGTCTAACAAATGCTTATATCCCCCCCTCCTTTCTTAAAAAAAAATCAACAGCAGTATAGAGAAAATGTCTACAAGTCAAACGACACAATATATCGACATAAGATTCGGAGTAAAAGCAAGAAAAGACCTTAAAGAAAGTGTCCTGAGAGTTTTAAGGTGAGTCTCTAAAATATAATGAAATTCTAGGGAAAATCGGCAAAATCTGCATTTTTTTTTCTGTCTGAAATTTTGTATTGTTGAGCATAAAAATTAATTAAAGCCCGTATTGGCTATTTTTGCAATTTTTGTTAATTTCATTCGATTCTCCTGCTTTATTACGACATTTTTAATACCAAATACTCTTGCTTTCTTTAGTGTATGGAATTTATTTCAATTTTATTCGGATTTGATATTAATAGAATGAATCTTGATTTCATTTGAAATTTGATTTTTTTTTTCTAGAATAACACAATCCCAAGAAATAGCGACTTTCAGCATAGTAAAAAGAATGAACCTTTCTTCCCTGAGTTTCTCATTTAGAATTACATGTTTGGAATTTTATTTATGCTACTTACATTGAATTTCATGCCTATTTCGGTCAGGAGTGTTAAAATCCGAATCCGATTCTCTGTTTTCCTTTTCCATAATTACAAACTGCCTTGCATCTCTCGCTCATGTTTCTCACATGCTCTTAAATAATTTATTGCCATCCATTTCAAACATAAAACAACTCAAATCGGATAGTTTCAAACATCTCTTTAATACATGTATAATGCACATATGATGCAGGTACACATGGGACATTTCACAACGTTTTCACTTACGCTTCCGTCTTGATGCGCAGATCAAATGCATGTTATTCATATTATTAGGTATATCGTAATTTTAATCAGACCCTACCCCTTACATCTTAACTCGAAAACAATCTCATTCAAGCTCATATCTACACCTAGGAGCGTGTTACAATGTTTTAAACGTGCTCTCTTTGCGTAGTCAATGAAATCATGGTTGTCCCCGAGTCGACTCGTATAATCCAGGAAGTCTGTTTAGAGTATATTTATACCAACTGCGAGCCCGATCTAAAATCCTAGTAGAGAAATGAGAATTTTCCTGTTTTATTCATTTTCTTGCTTTTTTCTACTTCTTTCAGCCCAAATGAAATTAAAATGCTTAAAAAGGTAGAAAGGCCGATAATTGTTCACTGAACAATTAGTCTACTAGTTTATTATATGTCTGTCTTTTTTAAAATAGAAAAAAACATCCTGCATACAGATAAATAGAGGAGAACGGAAGACCTTCTTTGTTGCTGTAGCAACAAGAGTTTCTAGTTATTATTATTATTGTTTTTTTTCTTACCGATTTTGTGCACGCGAGTTCTCGAAAACGGCTCGCTCGATTTTCATGAAACTTTCAGGACTGATAGAGCATGAAAAAAACTAGATATATATTTTTTTGTTTTGATGACGTCACTTCCGGTTTTGAGATTTCCGCGTTTAAGTGATTTTCAGAGGGTCACTTTGTCCGGCAGTTTTCTGAAAAACCACTCAACACAGAAGCATGAAATTTTCAGTGATGCTAGAGCAACCTTTGGAGAAGTGAATTTCGTATATCAGAACCACCGGAAGTACGAAGTGCCGATGCTCGCTATGGACCGAAAATAGTCCTATCGAGAATTTCAAAATTTTTAACACCTTTTCTACGATAACTTTTTACCAGGAAATATTTTGTTAAAACATGTAGAACAAAAAAAGCATAGAATTCCAAGATCTTTCAAATGATACCTTAAAAAAGGGGCTGGCCCCTTAAATCAGGGGCTGATAGGGGCCGAAAGTTTTTCCTTTTTATCTCAAAAAGTATTTAGAATTTGTAATACGTCAAAGAAGCAAATTTGTTCAAAATGTCAAGCTTAATCTATTGAAGCCGTCAAAATTCGTCCGGCTTCGTCACTTCCGGCCAAACCGGAAGTAGTCGGAAAACACTTTTTTTGCCCTTCTTGACAAGTTTTTGGGTTACATATGTCTCTGGGAGCATAAAAAGTAATTTTTCCGTCCGTCGTCACCACTTCCGGTCAAACCGGAAGTAGCAAAAAATGGCTTATTTTGAAGGTTTTGACGCAAATTTGAAATTTTAAAGTCACTGGAGACTTTTTAGCTCATTGCTTTCTTTTGTTCCGTCACTTCCGGCACTTCCGGTCAAAACCGGACGGAAGACCTACTCGTTGCTTTGCAACGAGCTTTGCTCTAGTTATTATTATTATCCTTTTTACTTTTGTACAAGTTTGAGAAAAAAGACCTTTGTTCATCCAGAATGGCAGACTGGTCTGCAATATGATTACCATCTGAGTCTATTAATTCAGATATTGTTTTATTTACATAATTTCTTCTTTCTAATTTACAAAAGTATTCAGAATTTTTTTCACCCATTTCATACCAAGTAGCTTTTGAGCATAACATTAAACCCTCTATATAGTTCGACCTAGAATTTTGTAAAGTTTGTTTTTTTTCTTCAAGTGTCAAAATATCTTCTTCTTTTCCTGAAATATTGACTTTTTCTTCCAAATCTAAGATTTCTTTTTCTAATTTTTTCCTCTCTAGTTTTTGTTTTTTGGACCTTATGGAAGAATATTCTATTGTTAAGGATCTGATTTTCATTTTCAAGACTTCCCAGAAAAATTGATTACTTATACTAAATTGAATACTCTCCCTTTGCTCAATATTTTTTTTAAAAAGCTAATTGTAGGTAGAATGTGGAATTCTCATGGGGAGTTTGCTCTCTCTCTTCCTATATGCTTTTTCTAATAATCATTAATTATTCATGTCTAGAAATTTAATTCACATTAAATTCTATTTTCATTATCATTGCACCACAGAATCAAACTCGTTTATTATACTCCTCGCAATAAGTTGCGTGCATGAGGTATAATGTTTTTGACGCGTCAGTCAGTCTTTTTTAGCTCACCTGAGCCGAAGGCTCAAGTGAGCTTTTCTGATCAAAATTTGTCCGTTGTCTGTCGTCGTTGTAGTCGTCGTCGTTGTTGTCGTTGTTGTCGTCGTTGTCGTAAACTTTTCACATTTTCATCTTCTTCTCAAGAACCAGTGGGCCAATTTCAACCAAACTTGGCACAAAGTATCCTTGGGTAAAGGGGAATCAAATTTGTTAAAATGAAGGGCCACGCCCCCTTCCAAGGGGAGATAATTATGAATTTATGAAAAATTTATGTCATTTTTAAAAAATCTTCTTCTCCAGAACCGCTGGGCCAGGAAAGATGAAACTTATGTGGAAGCATCCTCAGGTAGTGTAGATTCAAGTTTGTTCAAATCATGACCCCCGGGGCAAAGGGTGGGGCCAAAATGGCCGACCCAAGTTTTACATAGGAATATATAGGAAAAATCTTTAAAAATCTTCTTCTCCAGTACCACTGGGCCAGGAAAGATGAAACTCATGTGGAATCATCCTCAGGTAGTGTAGATTCAAGTTTGTTCAAATCATGACCCCCGGGGCAAGGGTGGGGCCAAAATGGCCGACCCAAGTTTTACATAGGAATATATAGGAAAAATCTTTAAAAATCTTTTTCTTCAGAACCACTGGGCCAGGAAAAATGAAACTCATGTGGAATCATCCTCAGGTAGTGTAGATTCAAGTTTGTTCAAATCATGACCCCCGGGGCAAAGGTGGGGCCAAAATGGCCGACCCAAGTTTTACATAGGAATATATAGGAACAAACTTTAAAATCTTCTTCTCCAGTACCACTGGGCCAGGAAAGATGAAACTCATGTGGAATCATCCTCAGGTAGTGTAGATTCAAGTTTGTTCAAATCATGACCCCCACGGCAAGGGTGGGGCCAAAATGGCCGACCCAAGTTTTACATAGGAATATATAGGAAAAATCTTTAAAAATCTTCTTCTCAAGAACCACTGGGCCAGGAGAGATGAAACTCAGGTAGTGTAGATTCAAGATTGTTCAAATCATGACCCCCGGGGCTAGGGTGGGGCCAAAATGGCTGACCCTAGTTTTACATAGGGATATATAGGGAAACCCTTTAAAATCTTCTTTTCAAGTACTTCAAAGCTATGATTTGTGATATTTATATGGAATCATCCTCAGGTAGTGTAGATTCTAGTTTGTTCAAATGATGAACGCCTGGAGGGGGGTGGAGTAAATTCAAGCCTGATGTGCTCAGGTGAGCGCTGTGGCCCCTGGGCCTCTTGTTTTTCTTTTTTTTTGGTCAGCGCAACTTCTCATACACCTCTGCACAGAGTTTTGTCCAATTTTGCAGATATTTATAGGAGACAATGTGTGTGTAGATTTGCACATCACCAGAAAATTCTGAATTCTTTATTTTTTCGGGAATTTCCGCACTTTCACATTTAGATTTTGGCCAAATCTTGAAAATAGAGATGAATAGTTTGTCAGCGCGATTCCTCATAAACCACTGCACACAATTTCGTCAAACTTTGCACATATTTAGGACACAATGTGTATAGATGAGCATAATACATGGAAATTACGATTCCTTTATTTTTTCTGGGAATTTCAGCTCTTTGACTTTTGGGGAAGCGTGGGGTATGTGAACTTGCTCACTTCTTTTCTTCCATTGTGCATAAAATTATAAATAACTTTGTTTCAAATTATATTAGTTCTAATAAAGCCTATACATAGTATTTATTTGATAATAATTAATCTGTTTCAGACGTTTTTCTTAAATTATTTTTATGAGAGTATTAATATGCATGTTTTATTACCCCCCCCCCCCCACCCCATCACAGGAAAATATCTTCAAAAGGTGAATGATTCGTAATAATACATGCTTTATTATAAATTTATTGAAGTTAAACCATGTAATCATAAATTTTATTTACTACATTTACAAACAAGAGTAATGTTTCTTTTTGAAAAAAAAATTTCAACCCCAATGAGCTTTCAACCTTTGATATTTTCCCTGACCAAATAAAATGATCGGCATGGGCCAGGTGTGTCCAAGCATCTTTTACTATTGAGTTAGCAATGGATTACATGACTTCTGAGATGCATATTTCAATAAAAGTAAAATAGGATATTTCTTTCGACATGTGCACACCCCTGTAACGATAGCAGTATTCAGGTAAATGTTTTATCACTGCGTTTCACGCGTTTTCTCGACCTACATGGATTTTTGCTGTACATAAATGTATTCCATGTTAGTGTACTTTTTATATTGCAGCAAATGCATTCAAAAATAATTTAATTCTCGGTATAGCTCTATTTTTTGTTGAATTTTTACTTTTCAAACATGTATTGGTCAGTTTGTGGACTTCTAAAAACTATGCTATCGGATTATGTGTACATGTCGACAGCCAAACTAGAAAATCACTCAAGTGAAACAGTTCTACAGGGCTATATATAGCAGGTACAGGTGGCCAAAAATCTTCGATTAAATATGGCGGAATCGAACAAATATGTCGGACAAGGGCGTTCAGGAATGTAGTAAGTCGTACAAAGATGAAAACTGATGCCATTTTAAGAGTTCATGTCAGCTTTAAATCAAATAATAATTCACCGAAATTTGTCTTTAAAAACTGATATTTAGAAAAAGCTCAATTGACTTCCAAAACGGATAAAATATATATTCAAACTTAAACAGGTTGGAAACACATCCCCTTTAGCGAGATCATCTCGCTAAAGCGCGATTATCCCTCTTTAGCGGAAGAAAAAACATTACCATAAACGGTAATTTTGTTGTTTTCGTTATAAAATAATCAAAAATCTCGTGCGTATTGAAAATCCGGGAGAAAGCTGCATTGAAGCGTGAATTTACTACAAAAAACTGACAATACTGGCTAGAAATTATTGACAATCACTGCTGCGTGTGATTATAAGAGGCTGAAATCCACGTGAAAATTGTGCCTTTTTTAGCGAAGGTTTCAAGATTTACAGTCATATATGTTTTTGAAGCATATAAAATATGTATCGATATCTAAATTATATTCGTTAGGGTCTTAGTTTTCCATTCTTGTAAAAAAAATTAAAAATAATGCTCTTCAGAACCCCATAATATTTGCTTAAATATTTGATCTTTGGTTGACGCTAAGAAGTACGGAAGCGCAAGAGGGTTGTAACGTTTGTGGAAATGTCATGATTAAAAAAAACGAAGCATAAATTGAGATGTGTACAGAATAGTGATAAACCATTAATTTAATAAAATATTGAAAAGCAAGTTAATAATAAAAAAAGGTGAAGATCAAATATATCAAATATACTACGTCAATATCGGTTATATAGACTCAGTATAATTGGTAAATTGGTAAAGGGGGGGGGGGGGTAATTCAAAGATAAAAAAAATAAACTTGAAAAGAAACTTGACAAAAAAGAGGAGAATTTGACCATTTTCAAACCTGAAAATCCTATTTCGTGTGGGTAGAAGAGTGGGGGGGGGGGGGGGTGTAACTTCGATCTTTTTTTCAGTTACCACTTACTCTTATTTTCATTAATACTGAAACGTACCTGTGGAAAGTGAAAAACATGTTACCTTGAATTACTTTTCATAACTATACGAAATTAGAGAAAACAAAAATGCGAAATTGCATTGTTGAAATTACTGCATTTAACGTGTTATTATCATTTAAAGAAGTATTATCTAGGTATTCGTATTTTAATGACATAAATTCTTAATGTTTTTACCGGTGACGATGAACAGTTCTTCGTTTGAGAACACTTTAATTGCGTTGGAAACATATGTTGGGATCCTGCATCAGTTAACATGTGTAAATTTTAATAGGGAATTACATACTTTCCAAAACAAAGGCTACATGAAAGAACACAGACCAGGTGGTATCTTTATATTTTAAAAAGGAGGGGGAGGGGGGTCTGAAAAATTTGCCCCCAAAATTTCAATAAAATAAAAAAAAAAGCTAAAAGGGTTGATTGTTTATTGTTAAATGCGGAGTCGGCAAAAGAAGAGGGTATGGCTTTAGCTTTATTGCGCCCTAAAATGTGATGACATCAAAAAGTTTTATAACTGGCTTAAATATTAGTTAAATAAATGACTGATAAATCAGGAAAGAATATGGCATGATGGTTTACCATTCTGCCGTATTTTGGCGGCGGATCCATACTGCTATAGGCATGCTTTATTTTGAAAGAATATCTACGAACACTGCATCTAATACTTCGAATTATACATTTTATTATGCCATGTAATTGTTTTATTGAGTTAATAAGAGATGCTGTTGTCACCTTTTTATATAAGCGATAATCAACCGTTTATGAATAGCTTCCTTATTAGAAGAGTCTTTAATTTGATCACCGATAAGACTCTTTCAGTTAAAATGGTTGTGATTTGAAAATGGTTAGGTCGATACCTTTTACCACGCCTGATTAAAATCTTGGTATATTATACATTTAAAGAAATCTAGTCGCACAACCTACCTACTGTATTTTTTCTTAGAACCCCCCCCCCCCCCACCTAATCGTCCATCTACATGTACCATCTCTAGCTGTCTAAAATATCACGTTTCTAATATAACTTGCAAAGTTTGAGACAGTGCAATAGTATAGGATAAAATAATTTTTAGGGTTGATTAAATTATGTAGGACGAGAATTTAAAACAGACATTGAACGTTTATCTTTTTTTTATTTCACAGGTAAAATATACAGAAGCATTAATTAGTCTGTTAGAAGATCCTGGAAACTGACGAATGTAGCGAAGAACCAATGAGGGCGCTTCTTACAGTAAGAAGGTGGAGCTTAATATCAGTCAATCAGGCGATTTGAGAATCTATGGTCATCAAACAGACTTCGTGTCGAGATCGCCATGCCGTACGGAAAGTCCAAAGTGACGGACACCCCATCACTATATCATTCTGTATATAATCCTGCTTTTCAAGCAGGCGTATGAAAAAAAAATAAGGTAAAGGTACAATTACAATAACCGTATAACCGGAGTAAGTTTATTTGTACTCATAATTATCACTTGTGGTCATCCTTAGGAAGGCTACGCTATTGTTCATAAACTTATTCTGATTTCCATGATTTGCAGCAGTAGAGGGAATATTTTGAAGCAAATTTATTGAGATTAGACAATAAATATTTATCGAATGGGTGGACATGCTTCCGGATTTTCCTTTTTCAGAAGTTAACACGATTACAGTTTGAATCGGAGTACAAATCTCGGTTTTCCGAGATGTATTTTCTCCCGCTAGAGAGGGAAAATCGCGCTTTAGCGAGATGATCTCGCTAAAGAGGATGTGTTCCCAACCTGTTAAACGTGTTTTGTTATTTACTACTGAAAGTTACTCAGAGTTCACAAAATTCACAAATTGAGGTTAGCGACACGTGTCCTAGAAAATGCACCACTGCGCTCTCGCCATACAAGTACGTCCACGTCACACCAAGTTCCGTGGTCCACAAAATGGTAGTTCCTAAACCGCAGAGCCCCGGGTCTTAGCCTCCCGCTCCGGTTATCCTACCACGCCCTTACATGTAACAGTGTCGACATCGGATATGACGCACGTGGCCCTCCATACAACACTCGTCAATAAGCCTCAAACCTCTAGCGCTCGTAAATAGACCCTCAGCACGTCCAATAAGCTGTTAATTGCCTCCAAGCCCCTTACGCACGTCTAGAACTGCACAAACACGCTGCAATAATCCTCCTGGCAAGTTATATGGCTACACGTTAACATTCGGTGCTATATATCACCGAAAATATTCGCCATTTGTATAATTCATGCCGGGGAAACTGCAAACGTGGCACACCTCCGGCTGGTCACGCTACCGGACACCAGACAAGCTCTCACCAAACTAACAAAACCGGTCCCTTTATATACTAGTGACCAAGCAATCTCAAAAGTATGGGAACCCGTTATAACAAAATTAAAGTAATATAGACAGAAAATAAGACAACCTCTTCACATACGCCCCCATTTATTTGCCAATATTAACAATTATTGCAATTAAATCTAGAAAAGTTGACCTATCAACTAACCAGCCCTTGACAGAAAGTCGGCCAATATGTTGTCTTTCCCCGGAATATGCCTCACTGTATACTTGAACTCTTAAGCCACTGCAACGCTCTGTGATCCGATTTTAAGACGAAATGCTTACCATAGAAGTAGTTTTGCAGACGCTGCACCGCCCATACAATCGCATAGCATTCTTTTTCCACAACGGCGAAGTCCTGCTCCCTGGGAAGTAGTTTTTTACTCTCACAAGCTCTCACCAAACTAACAAAACCGGTCCCTTTATATACTAGTGACCAAACAATCTCAAAAGTATGGAAACCCGTTAGAACAAAATTAAAGTAATATATACAGACACTAAGATAACCTCTTCACATACGCCCCAATTTATTTGCCAATATTAACAATATTGTAAATAAATCTAAATCAAATTGACTCATCAACTAACAAGCCCTTGATAGAAAGTCAGCCAATTTGTTGTCTTTCCCCGGAATATGCCTCACTGTATACTTGTACTCTTAAGCCACTGCACAACGCTCTGTGATCCGATTTATGATGAAATGCTTACAATACAAGTAGTTTTGCAGACGCTGCACCGCCCATACAATCGCATAGCATTCTTTTTCCACAACGGCGAAGTCCTGCTCCCTGGGAAGTAGTTTTTTACTGAGGTAAACGATTGGGTGGTACTCTGTATCCTTCTCCTGCAATAAGACTGTCCCTAGTCCTCTGTCACTTGCGTCAGTTTGTAGCACAAACACCAATGTGAAGTCTGGATTCCAGAGTACAGGTGCACTTACCAGATTCTTCTTGAGCTGCCAAAATGCTCTATCATGTTCCTCTGTCCATATGACTGTGTTTGGCTGCGTTTTTCTTGTAAGATCAGAGAATGAAGCAGACAAAGAAGAAAAATTGGGAATAAACTTCCTATAAAAGTTCATAGACCCTAAGAATGACCTCACGTCTTTCTTTTTTGTTGGAACACGAATATCTAAAGTAGCCTGTACTTTGTCTGAAGTTTGCCTTACCTGACCATTTCCGACCTTGTGTCCAAGAAATTCCATTTCTCTACATCCAAACTCACACTTCTTCGGATTGGCTGTTAGTCCTGCGTGTCCTGAATAGATTTTCACACTAATCTAATGTGTTCTAGGTGACTAGACCAGTCCTTACTGAAGATAATAATATCGGCAATAAAGGAATTTTGAATACTCCTGATGACCTTCTAGTATTTGTCTAACCAACCTGTTAAAAGTGGCTGCCGAATTCATCATTCTAAATGGCATCACAGTGAACTGATTATGACCGAATGGAGTGATGAATGCACGTTTTTCTTTGGCGCCATCTGCTAGTGTGATCTGCCAATAACCCTTGGTCAAATCTATCTTACTAAGATACTTAGCCTCACCTAGTCGATCAATGATATCCTCAATTTGAGCATTAGGTTCTGGATCGAACACAGTGACCTGGTTTAATCTTCGATAGTCTACACAAAACCTGATACTCTTGTCTTTCTTCGGTATGATAACGACAGGTGATGCATAAGGACTAACTGACTGTTCTACAATACCTGCTTCTATCATTGCAGATAGTTCCTTCTTCACTTTGTCTCTCAACATATGTGGAATCTGATATGGCTTTTGACACACAGGAACATCACTAGTAGTTACCACCTTATGTTTCAGTAAGCTAGTTCTACCTGGTACATTTGTCAACACACTACTAAACTTTTCTAAACAACTCTGTAACTCACCTGTTTGTTCCTTTGATAGCGTCTGTGCTATCTTCACATCTTTCACCGTATCCCTTCCATCCATCAAAGGATTACCTATGCACTCATTGTCATTTGCAATTGACATGTCTAGCGAAGAAACTGCTGTCGCTACTACCTGGTCAGCATCTCTGTCAATCCATTTCTTTAACATGTTGACGTGGTAGACCTTAGTTACCCCATTATCGTACTTTACCCTATATTCTACGGGACTTAACTTCTCCGTAATAGTAACAGGTCCCTTCCACTGAGCCAATAACTTTCTAGTACTTGTGGGTAACAAGGCCAGTACCTTTTCTCCAACTGCAAAAGACCTATGCCTCGTTTTCCGATTGTAGTACCTTTTCTGTTCCTGCTTACTACCTACCTCATTCTCCAACACAATATCTGCCACTTTTGCCAACTTCTCTCTGGTTTCTATAATGAAGCTGAGTACTGATGGTTGTAACTGATGATCTTCATCACCTTCCTCCTCAATGCTTCCCCTAAGAATGGTCAAAGGACCTCTTACAAACCTTCCATACATCAGCTCGAAAGGAGAGAATCCCGTGGACTCCTGTGGAACTTCTCTATACGCAAATAATACATATGGCAACAACTTGTCCCACTTACCTGGCTCGTCTTGTGCGTATAAATTTGAAGCATTCTCTTCAGTGTGCGTTGAATCTTTCCATCAACCCGTTTGCCTGTGGGTGGTAAGGTGTGGTGTTCAACTTACGAATGCTTAACAAGCGACATAACTCTGTCATAAGAGAGGACATAATGTTCGTACCTTGATCTGATAATATTTCCTTAGTGGCCCTAACTCTCGAAAACACCTCCACTAACGCCTCAGCTACCACCTCTGCCTCCTGACTTCTAAGTGGTATCGCCTCAGGATATCTTGTTGCGTAATCGTACAGAACTAGAATGTATTGATTACCTCTCTTTGTTCTAGGTAATGGGCCCACCATATCAATAGCTACCCTTTGAAACGGCGTGTCGATTGGCGGCACCTGAACTAAAGGAACTTTACTTACTAGTACTCTCGTTTTGGAGGTTCCCTTCTGGCACTTGGGACATGACTTACAGCACCTCTTTGTGTCCTCAAAATACCTGCCCAAAAGAAATTCATCAGTATTCTTTCTCTTGTCTTCTTAATACCAAGATGTCCCGCTAGTGGAATGTAGTGCCCCATTGATAGTATTTGCCCTCTAATTTTTCTGGTACTATTAACTGTTTAAGTAGACTGTCTTTATCCGTTTTGAAAACCCTGTATAACAAACCTTTTTCCTTTGTTATGTAGCTTTTGCCATTGTCTGCACACGTCTTTTCTATACTCTTTCTTAACCTGTCAAGACTCGGATCTTTACCTTGTTCGTGTATCCACTCTTCCTTTCAATCCATGATATTCACATCAGAACCAAGCTCCAGTTTCTCTTCTACCTGATTGTGTTCTTTTTTATACCCGCACTTTCTAAAGAAAGTTCGGGTATATTGTTGTTACTCATGTCCGTCCGTCCGTCCGTCCGTCTGTCACACTTTTCTTCCCTGAACTCCTCCTACATTTTAAACAGTAGCT
>NW_026935126.1:0-6356 GCF_032062105.1 Saccostrea cuccullata | reverse complement strand
AATGGTCACTAAGGGGAATATTCAATAAACACAATGAATACATTAAGGAAAACAAGAGGTCTGGGGGCTACATCGCTCACTTGAATAACTGGCTAGGTCAAAGCAAATGTCAGGGGAAAGGGTGGGTTGGAACATAATTAAATCTATACTTCCTAAGAGAGCTTTTGAATTAATATGATACATAAAGGCATTAGTGGCTTCTCTAATTTAAAGAATTCATGCATTTTCATTATATAATCATCAGAGCCCCGTCCTACCACCAGAACCCCTCACCTGGGGGCCATGTAATACTCAATTTTGGAAGAGATTTTCTTGCTCATCATAACTATGTACTTGGTTAGTTTGTTTAATATCCAGGAGAAGAGAAGAAAATTTCAAAGAAATAATGCATTTTCACTATATAATCTATAAAGCCCCCTAAGCACTAATCCCCTTCACCCTGGGACCATGAAATTCACAATTTTGGAAGAGACAGTCTTATTCAACATAATTATGTATTTGGTTAAATTATTTAATGCTCAGGTGTAATGAAGATTTTCAAAAAATAATGAATTTTCACTGTGTAATCTATATAGTCCCGCCCTCAACAATTACATACCCAAAACCATCATACTGGTAGTAATAATATTCTCCATCTCTCTTTGTTGCAAGCAGTCCTATTTTAGATTCGTATACATGATATTCAGTTGACCCTCTTTGAGAATGTTTCTGAAAAAAAAAATGAAATAATACAAATTATTTCAAATGAAAAAATTATCCAAAAAATTATAATGAAATAATTTTCAGAAAAATTTCAACCTTAAATTAAAAGACAATGTGTGTTAATTATATTATAAAAAATGCTTTTTTTGTTTTATTCAAACTTGAAACACGTTTCAAGAAGATGGGGAAATAGACTATATAAGAGAAAAGGCTACGAGGTTTTCGAAAACAATTTTTTCAATACATCTACCTGTTTCAATATTCGACCAAATGAATCTGTAGAGTAAATTTCCATATTGTATCTGCATATTTTCCTTCTAATATGCCCAAAACCGCTGTAGTGAAGTGTGCAGTTGTTAGATGTTGTATTAAAACGTGATAACCGGTTGTCCTCGTTAAAATCCAGGGAAAAATTTCCTTTCTTTATCAAGTTGCCATTCCTATCATATTCAATATCTAAGTCATCGATAGAAATGTACTGGTTTAATTCATTTCGTTGATAATTGTCTGTTTTTCCATTTTGCGAGACAGTGACACGATTTTTACATTGATCGTACACAATGCTTGTCGTTAAATTCATTGGATTCTTGATGAACACTAATTGTCCAGTTAAGTCATAAGAAAATGACCAATTTCCTTGTGTCGTTGTCATTGAAGACAGTCTTCCTTTCCGGTCGTAGCTATATTGGAATTTAGAAGAGATTGTCCCATTTGGGTAATAATTTGATAATGTTCTAAGCAATTTTTTCCTTTCATAGTATGTGAAAACCGTTTTCGCATTGTTACCAAGAGTCTTTTGTTTAATCATCCCATTGGTATCGTACGTCATTCTTATTAGCATCTGATCATCTGCCCTGTTTGTTACATACATAATCTGTCCATAATCATTATACGAATAATCAATGTCATACGGCTCTCCAGAGATCCTTAACCTTTTCAGAAGATTTTGATTATCGTATGTTTGATGAATTGTGTCTTCTTCAGACCTTAATTCTGCGATGCGTCCATTTTCATTATAAGAAAGTGAGGTAGATGTATCTTGATTTTGTACGGATATTATCCGACCAATTTCATTATATTGAAAATGAAGGAAACCTCTATCCTCTGTATAGCGAAATGCTAGTTTCTCTGTTTCATCGAAGTGGTAAGCCATTTTTCGTCCACTTTGATCCTTATGAACTAACGATTTGTTAGCATAGACGAAAGTTTCATTGGATTTGTCTGGATACGTCATCATGAATACATAACCTCTAAAGGATCGTACGATATAGTATGCATTCAAATCAGCATCAGCGTAGCTCACAATATTTCCATTCTCATCCTCTTGAAAGAAAACACTATTTCCATTGCCATCTTGTATTTCGTGAATATTATCATACGAAATTCTACGTTCAATAATCTAAAATAAAATATGTGAATAAGACTGCAGTTTCAATATTGTACACTTTTAGAGGTATTTTGTATCTTAATCATTTTTTTTATTATTTTTTTTTTATTTTTACCAGATTTATATAGCACTTTTTTCATAGACATGTTCAAGAGTGCTTTACAACAAACAAGATATAGCAATACAATACAGTGATGAAATTAAAAACAATAACTCTAACTAAGACTAACATAGACAAATATATATATTCAAAATTCATTTCAAAAAATTCAAAAAATTCATTTAACACCATCACGAAGCCGAATTTGTAACAGCGCTGATAAAAATTCCCATTAAACATTATTATGAAATATCGTTACCAACTGACTAGAATGATGCACATCTATATATTGTATATCTATGTTGAGTTTTGCACTATACATTGTATATTGTATATTGTAAATCGAAGATAAAATGAAGACATGGATTAAAGTTCTTACCAAATCCCCTTCAATGATTTCATCTGTATCTTTATGACGTTGAAATTTACGAATAGGAAAGAAGTTCTTTTTTAAGCCAGCTATATGACCTTGAGTTGTTATCCAGTACGATTCTGTACTATTTTGTGGCATGGTCCAAGCATCAATTCTTCCATTCAAGTAATCATTGTATACTGTACGAGAAATGAGCCGTTCATTTACATACTTGTCCACTGAATTCAAACGGCCGTCACTCGAATATCGTATTGCGTAAAATAACCCAGAACTTTCAGTGATTCTTATTAAATGACCTTTTTCGTTGTATAGATAGGATGTAACATGTCTCCCACATTTTACAGTAGAAAGGAAGTTTTTCTCTGTGTAGGAGTACAAACTGAAAAAGAAATGTAAAATTATTGTATAAATAAACATGTACTAGTAATGTTGTAAAGAGAAATTAATTTGAAAGTATGGTTTAAAATACTTACCAAGTTCCAAAATTTCCTGATTGTTCCCTCCTATTTATTGCTTCAATTTTTGAATTCTCATTATAAGTAAAATCCAACGTATTTCCACCATATGTGATTCTTGTTAAAGTCCGTAGGTTGTCATAGAAAAGATTTATCTTAACATTTTGCCTCACTATAGAAGAAACGTTTCCAGTTGTGACATTAAAACGATACACATCTTTAGTTTTTGGATCCAAAAAAGAAACCAAATCTAGTAAAGAAAACATGACTGTTTCGATGAAAATGGAATTTATTTTAATATGGTTAATTAATAAAAGGACAATATTTTAATTTCATAACACACTTTCTTTACAATTTGACATATTAATTCATCTATTTCGATACTTTTTATAGAAATTGTTTGATCGAAAACTAAAATAATCTTAGATTGTATAAATAGGCAGTATTGTAAACCAAAATGCGTTGATATTTCAAACGAAATCAATATAGAAATTCAATCTTTATGAAACTTAAGTAAACCTTCACTAATCATGGTAAGATTTCCTATATCTTCATTGGAATATATCCCATATGTATATGCCGTAAATACAATTTCTTCTCTTTTCCAGTTCAAAAGTGCCACCACCTCATCCATACCTTCCAGATAGCATTCCCTGCATTGAAAATAAATTAATATTACTCAGAGGAAAAAAAAATACCCAAAAGAAAGTTTTGATTCAAAAAACTTTTTGACTCACCAAATTGGGGCTATCCATCCTATTCCAAAAGCACCATCGACACCTCTTAAACCTATTTTACGAGGGTAGGCACGAACGGTATCTAATAAAGTTTTCCCTACTGATCCAAAATTTGCAAAGTCGGAAAATTCAGCCATGTAATGCTTTTCGCCGACACCATCTGCAATATCGATAATTTGCTGCATGATTTCATTGAATGAAAGTTGCTGCTGCTCTACCAAAGACATTTCATTTCTGATTTCGGACACCTTGTTTTGCAGTGAAAACCATGATTTTCCCACAAGTTGAATAAAATTTTCCCACACCCGATCCCAATCACTTCTATCATAATATTTAGGTCTTAAAGTGTTTTTCATATTCAGGTACGAATGTGTTGATCCATCTGTTTCAAGAATCTTTGCAAGGGTAATTTGGACTCCTGTACTCTCAGACTTTACTTTAATGGATAACCGACCGGTCTCTGAAGGTGAAAGTATTCCTCCAGGCCCGTCTGATGATCCCCCAATTACTGTAATACTATTAGTCCAGCGGTTGCTTTGTTTGTTGTTTACTAACATTAGCTGGCCATTTCCTTCTGCTCGTATTCGAAATATCTGAGAAGTAGCATCAGTTTGACCTACATTTTCATAATCTATCTTTATTTCTCCTATCTCATCAACTTGTAGTGGACCAGGCACTGATATTTTAGTTACAACCTTTCCAGCTATTCCTTTAACAACAGTCAAAGCAATCGGTAGTGAGACTGTCTGTTTTGATTCACCGTCAGTTAAATTCAATCTGTAGCTTGAGTTGATTTGTAAAGTTCTTGAGTCAAATGTGGCCGCCACCATAGAGGACGAAAACCAGTATTGTTTTTGACACTGAAGTTGGAAAGTTTCGTTGTAAAGAAAAGCCGTAAAGTCCTCTGGGAGAAGGGTGCCATATATTTTTAGGGTCACGTTCCCTAGCAATGCTACATATTTTGGATAAAAGTTTAAAATTTCAAATTTTGCAATTTTAGCTTCTAACGTAATCGAAGTGGATGCATTTTGGAGATCAGATTCGTGTGATTTCACTAAAATGTAGTAATCTCCTTCTCGTGTATTCTGAATCGATATTTCTTGACTGGTTAGATACGGGTCAAGGACTGTGCTGTCAAAATTATAGTCACTTGGCGCAGATCCAAGTTTTATAAAAACTTCGTGAAATATGACACTCATCTGGCTTCTAGTTTTGACAAGAAGGGAACGATCTGCAGGTACGTCTGGTATGCGTATAACCATTGATTCGCCAGGGGCAATATTAAATGTTAGATTCTCCCCTAGAGCACATAGAGGAAATGTTATATTCGTACTGTTTATGGAAACTGCAATGTTGTTTTTCGGATTATAGTCTTCTAAATTTGTTCTTACTTTAACGATTGTTCTGTATGATCTTGCAGCCAGAGGAGGAAGTTGAGCTGTGTATGTATTAATTATCCCATGAGAAACATTTTTCTTTGATTTTATAGCAAACGATTTACATTGTGTTTCACCGAACTGATAATCACTTATATCCCATTGTAGGTCCTGGGAAAAATACACATTGTCACATTTGTATCCTCGTGCAGTTTCAGCGCCATCATTATAAACTGACCAACTTAAAGTGATATTCTTTCCATAGTCTACTTCCACTGGTGCAGTTACATTTGATACAGCAATATCGGTCCTGAGATTTTTTTGTATGATAAGAAATGTTATAGCAATATTGTCATCTTCATTTATTTCAATAATTTCGGTTCGAGAATCCACTTGAATTACCAAGGAATAATCCTGCGTTTCATGTATAAAAGGAAGATCTATCTTTGCCTCAGTAGATATTGTGCCGTTTGCCAAAATAGGTTCATCTACTCTGAGTGTTTTAATTTTCCTTTCAAACATATCATAGTTGACATCTTTACTTAGATAAATGGCGACGAAAAATCTTTTATTTATGTCACAAGTACCATTGTTTGTTATATTTAAACGTAATTTCATTGGCTCACCTCCGTTTTGGGGATTAATTCTGGACAAAATTTGTGCGTTCAAATTTACACATGGCTTTCTTGGAGGAACATAAAATACATGTTCTAACGAGGATATGGCGTTATCAATCTCAAAGGTTTGGTTTTCTGATAAAGTTTGAATTTCATAATCCGGGTACACATAGAAGAATGTTTCATTTCCTTCAAACTCCTGAGGGACTGTTACTGTAGTATTTACGGTATAGACCTCGGATGGGGGTAGTTCTCCAATGTGTGTAAGTAAAGCTATATTGTGAAGGTTTCGCAAGCTTTCAGTAGTAGAGTTTGGGTTAATAGAAACAAAAATAGCGTCATACCATGAGGATTTTTCGGTAGATTGTCCACCAATATTAGAAACGTTGTACGACATGCAGACATAATTGTCATCCTCCATTGAACAAATCTTTGTTGAAATTATAGTGGCTATAAGATTTGCTCTAGGAATACCAGTAAATTTGTATGTGTGATTGTCTTCTTTCCAGTTGTTTGCTTCGCCATTTATTTCTTCTATATTTTCCTCGTAGTCAATGACAACATAAAATTGCAATTCACCATTTATTGACGAAGGTATTAATATTGTTT